>NW_024058353.1:52500-80000 GCF_016432855.1 Salvelinus namaycush | reverse complement strand
TAACTGTTCCCTGTCGCTAACTGTTCCCTGTCGCTAACTGTTCCCTGTCGCTAATTGTTCCCTGTCTCTAACTGTTCCCTGTCTCTAACTGTTACCTGTCTCTAACTGTTACCTGTCTCTAACTGTTACCTGTCTCTTAATTGTTCCCTGTCTCTAATTGTTCCCTGTCTCTAACTGTTCCCTGTAACTGTTCCCTGTCTCTAACTGTTACCTGTAACTGTTCCCTGTCTCTAACTGTTCCCTGTCGCTAACTGTTCCCTGTCTCTAATTGTTCCCTGTCTCTAACTGTTACCTGTCTCTAACTGTTACCTGTCTCTAACTGTTCCCTGTCTCTAACTGTTCCCTGTCTCTAACTGTTCCCTGTCTCTAACTGTTCCCTGTCGCTAACTGTTCCCTGTCGCTAACTGTTCCCTGTCGCTAACTGTTCCCTGTCGCTAACTGTTCCCTGTCTCTAACTGTTCCCTGTCTCTAACTGTTCCCTGTCTCTAACTGTTCCCTGTCTCTAACTGTTCCCTGTCTCTAACTGTTCCCTGTCTCTAACTGATCCCTGTCTCTAACTGATCCCTGTCTCTAACTGTTCCCTGTCTCTAACTGTTCCCTGTCTCTAACTGTTCCCTGTCTCTAACTGTTCCCTGTCTCTAACTGTTCCCTGTCTCTAACTGTTCCCTGTCTCTAACTGTTCCCTGTCTCTAACTGTTCCCTGTCTGTAACTGTTCCCTGTCGCTAACTGTTCCCTGTCGCTAACTGTTCCCTGTCGCTAACTGTTCCCTGTCGCTAACTGTTCCCTGTCGCTAATTGTTCCCTGTCTCTAACTGTTCCCTGTCTCTAACTGTTCCCTGTCGCTAATTGTTCCCTGTCTCTAATTGTTCCCTGTCTCTAACTGTTCCCTGTAACTGTTCCCTGTCTCTAACTGTTACCTGTAACTGTTCCCTGTCTCTAACTGTTCCCTGTCGCTAACTGTTCCCTGTCTCTAATTGTTCCCTGTCTCTAACTGTTCCCTGTCTCTAACTGTTACCTGTCTCTAACTGTTACCTGTCTCTAATTGTTCCCTGTAACTGTTCCCTGTCTCTAACTGTTACCTGTCTCTAACTGTTCCCTGTCGCTAACTGTTCCCTGTCGCTAACTGTTCCCTGTCGCTAACTGTTCCCTGTCTCTAACTGTTCCCTGTCTCTAACTGTTACCTGTCTCTAACTGTTACCTGTCTCTAACTGTTACCTGTCTCTTAATTGTTCCCTGTCTCTAATTGTTCCCTGTCTCTAACTGTTCCCTGTAACTGTTCCCTGTCTCTAACTGTTACCTGTAACTGTTCCCTGTCTCTAACTGTTCCCTGTCGCTAACTGTTCCCTGTCTCTAATTGTTCCCTGTCTCTAACTGTTCCCTGTCTCTAACTGTTACCTGTCTCTAACTGTTACCTGTCTCTAATTGTTCCCTGTCTCTAACTGTTACCTGTCTCTAACTGTTACCTGTCTCTAACTGTTCCCTGTCTCTAACTGTTACCTGTCTCTAACTGTTCCCTGTCTCTAACTGTTACCTGTCTCTAACTGTTCCCTGTCTCTAACTGTTACCTGTAACTGTTC
This sequence comes from Salvelinus namaycush, assembly GCF_016432855.1. NCBI lineage: Eukaryota > Metazoa > Chordata > Actinopteri > Salmoniformes > Salmonidae > Salvelinus > Salvelinus namaycush. The sequence goes on along the minus strand of NW_024058353.1, from coordinate 78,423 downwards.
CCTGTCTCTAACTGTTCCCTGTCGCTAACTGTTCCCTGTCGCTAACTGTTCCCTGTCTCTAACTGTTCCCTGTCTCTAACTGTTCCCTGTCTCTAACTGTTCCCTGTCTCTAACTGTTCCCTGTCTCTAACTGATCCCTGTCTCTAACTGATCCCTGTCTCTAACTGTTCCCTGTCTCTAACTGTTCCCTGTCTCTAACTGTTCCCTGTCTCTAACTGTTCCCTGTCTCTAACTGTTCCCTGTCTCTAACTGTTCCCTGTCTCTAACTGTTCCCTGTCTCTAACTGTTCCCTGTCGCTAACTGTTCCCTGTCGCTAACTGTTCCCTGTCGCTAACTGTTCCCTGTCTCTAACTGTTCCCTGTCTCTAACTGTTCCCTGTCTCTAACTGTTCCCTGTCGCTAATTGTTCCCTGTCTCTAACTGTTCCCTGTCTCTAACTGTTACCTGTCTCTAACTGTTCCCTGTCTCTTAATTGTTCCCTGTCTCTAATTGTTCCCTGTCTCTAACTGTTCCCTGTAACTGTTCCCTGTCTCTAACTGTTACCTGTAACTGTTCCCTGTCTCTAACTGTTCCCTGTCGCTAACTGTTCCCTGTCTCTAATTGTTCCCTGTCTCTAACTGTTCCCTGTCTCTAACTGTTACCTGTCTCTAACTGTTACCTGTCTCTAACTGTTACCTGTCTCTAATTGTTCCCTGTAACTGTTCCCTGTCTCTAACTGTTCCCTGTCTCTAACTGTTCCCTGTCTCTAACTGTTACCTGTCTCTAACTGTTCCCTGTCTCTAATTGTTCCCTGTCTCTAACTGTTCCCTGTCTCTAACTGTTCCCTGTCTCTAACTGTTCCCTGTCTCTAACTGTTCCCTGTCTCTAACTGTTCCCTGTCTCTAACTGTTCCCTGTAACTGTTCCCTGTAACTGTTCCCTGTCTCTAACTGTTACCTGTCTCTAACTGTTCCCTGTCTCTAACTGTTCCCTGTCTCTAACTGTTACCTGTCTCTAACTGTTACCTGTCTCTAACTGTTACCTGTCTCTAACTGTTACCTGTCTCTAACTGTTCCCTGTCTCTAACTGTTCCCTGTCTCTAACTGTTCCCTGTCTCTCCTCCTTTCTAAGCAGGCAGATATCTGGACAGCACATCGTCCGGGTCCTCGTCACGCTCCCAGAGTCCTTTGCTTTTGAGTCCTGCTGGCTCTCAGAGCACCTACAACAACCCTCTACTGCGCTCCCTCAGGTATAGCTATTGTAGCTAATTCAGGGGGTAGCCCCGACTGGGACTCGACCCGGGTCCAGCGACTGTCAACCCAACACCTTAGCCATTACGCCAAGAGATCCAAACCTCTTGACAAGGTGGCTAGGAGTTGTGTTAAGCTCGCTACAATATAGTACAGTTCAACCATTGATGTTGATGTATCTACTGTATGAATGGGTTGTACAGTTAGTTCACCTGTGTTTATGTTCTACTATCTGTGACTGTTGCTGTGACTGGGTGTGTATTTGAGAGAGTTTGTATGTGTCTGTCTGTCTTACAGTATATAATATATCCTCATCCTCTCCTCCTCCTCCTGTCTCCAGTCACCCAGGAGAGGGTGTGATCCAGCTGATTTCTGTAGCCCGCTCCTCTAGTCTGGGCATCACCATCGGCGGAGGCTCCAATAGACCGGACGGCCCTGCAGTCTTCATCCAGGAGGTTCTGTCTGGGGGAGACTGCCACAGGGTAAGTCACCAATGGGATCCATCCTGGAGTTACATTAGACATGTCGACATGGTAACGTCAATCTGCTCTACTTAGAAATGGAGTTACATTAGGCATGTCGACATGGTAACGTCAATCTGCTCTACTTAGAAATGGAGTTACATTAGGCATGTCGACATGGTAACGTCAATCTGCTCTACTTAGAAATGGAGTTACATTAGACATGTCGACATGGTAACGTCAATCTGCTCTACTTAGAAATGGAGTTACAATAGGCATGTCGACATGGTAACGTCAATTTGCTCTACTTAGAAATGGAGTTACATTAGGCATGTCGACATGGTAACGTCAATTTGCTCTACTTAGAAATGGAGTTACATTAGGCATGTCGACATGGTAACGTCAATCTGCTCTACTTAGAAATGGAGTTACATTAGGCATGTCGACATGGTAACGTCAATTTGCTCTACTTAGAAATGGAGTTACATTAGGCATGTCGACATGGTAACGTCAATCTGCTCTACTTAGAAATGGAGTTACATTAGGCATGTCGACATGGTAACGTCAATCTGCTCTACTTAGAAATGGAGTTACATTAGGCATGTCGACATGGTAACGTCAATCTGCTCTACTTAGAAATGGAGTTACATTAGGCATGTCGACATGGTAACGTCAATCTGCTCTACTTAGAAATGGAGTTACATTAGGCATGTCGACATGGTAACGTCAATCTGCTCTACTTAGAAATGGAGTTACATTAGGCATGTCGACATGGTAACGTCAATCTGCTCTACTTAGAAATGGAGTTACATTAGGCATGTCGACATGGTAACGTCAATCTGCTCTACTTAGAAATGGAGTTACATTAGGCATGTCGACATGGTAACGTCAATCTGCTCTACTTAGAAATGGAGTTACATTAGACATGTCGACATGGTAACGTCAATCTGCTCTACTTAGAAATGGAGTTACATTAGGCATGTCGACACACCATGCTGACCAATGGTTTAAAGCCGTTCCTATCGCCTCTGACCAGAACATCGGCCCTCATTTTCTGTTAATTTCCAAACAACACTTCATATTGAAACTGCACAAACAGCCCCGTTGGTCAACAGTCAGCAGGGTGGTCTCTTAACACACCACAGTCAGCAGGGTGATCTCTTAACACACCACAGTCAGCAGGGTGATCTCTTAACACACCACAGCCAGCAGGGTGGTCTCTTAACACACCACAGCCAGCAGGGTGATCTCTTAACACACCACAGCCAGCAGGGTGGTCTCTTAACACACCATAGTCAGCAGGGTGATCTCTTAACACACCACAGTCAGCAGGGTGATCTCTTAACACACCACAGTCAGCAGGGTGGTCTCTTAACACACCACAGTCAGCAGGGTGATCTCTTAACACACCACAGTCAGCAGGGTGATCTCTTAATACACCACAGCCAGCAGGGTGGTCTCTTAACACACCACAGCCAGCAGGGTGATCTCTTAACACACCACAGTCAGCAGGGTGATCTCTTAACACACCACAGTCAGCAGGGTGATCTCTTAACACACCACAGTCAGCAGGGTGATCTCTTAACACACCACAGCCAGCAGGGTGATCTCTTAACACACCACAGTCAGCAGGGTGATCTCTTAACACACCACAGCCAGCCCCTGCTGCTGTTAGCCATTCATATTTGTGGTGTGTCAATAAAGCTCAGCTATAAAGGAACTGTCCTCTCTTGGCTTGATAACTACTGGACCACTTCATACCAAGGTGTTGACACAACACTTTTAGAGGTACGCTACACTGTTCCCCTGCCTAATGTTGAAACCGTTTCACTCTAAAAAGAGAAATGCATTCACACATCTAGAGATCGCTTTGCAGGAAGAAGAAGCTCCTACACACTGTACTTACAAAGTTTCACAAGTGCAAGCAACAGTAACCAGTAAAGTCTGTCCTGTTTAACTGTCTTGCTGGATGGAAGACAGACAGCGTGAGGTTACTAGTTAAGTCTGTCCTGTTTAACTGTCTTGCTGGATGGAAGACAGACAGCGTGAGGTTACCAGTAAAGTCTGTCCTGCTTAACTGTCTTGCTGGATGGAAGACAGACAGCGTGAGGTTACTAGTTAAGTCTGTCCTGTTTAACTGTCTTGCTGGATGGAAGACAGACAGCGTGAGCTTACCAGTAAAGTCTGTCCTGCTTAACTGTCTTGCTGGATGGAAGACAGACAGCGTGAGGTTACTAGTAAAGTCTGTCCTGCTTAACTGTCTTGCTGGATGGAAGACAGACAGCGTGAGGTTACTAGTAAAGTCTGTCCTGTTTAACTGTCTTGCTGGATGGAAGACAGACAGCGTGAGGTTACCAGTAAAGTCTGTCCTGTTTAACTGTCTTGCTGGATGGAAGACAGACAGCGTGAGGTTACTAGTAAAGTCTGTCCTGCTTAACTGTCTTGCTGGATGGAAGACAGACAGTGTGAGGTTACTAGTAAAGTCTGCCCTGTTTAACTGTCTTGCTGGATGGAAGACAGACAGCGTGAGGTTACCAGTAAAGTCTGTCCTGTTTAACTGTCTTGCTGGATGGAAGACAGACAGTGTGAGGTTACCAGTAAAGTCTGTCCTGTTTAACTGTCTTGCTGGATGGAAGACAGACAGTGTGAGGTTACCAGTAAAGTCTGTCCTGTTTAACTGTCTTGCTGGATGGAAGACAGACAGCGTGAGGTTACTAGTTAAGTCTGTCCTGTTTAACTGTCTTGCTGGATGGAAGACAGACAGTGTGAGGTTACCAGTAAAGTCTGTCCTGTTTAACTGTCTTGCTGGATGGAAGACAGACAGCGTGAGGTTACCAGTAAAGTCTGTCCTGTTTAACTGTCTTGCTGGATGGAAGACAGACAGCGTGAGGTTACCAGTGCTGTAAGTGTAACTTGGCATTACCAGGAGTCAGACCGAGTGTTGGTTACCCTCCTGGGGAGACAGAGAGAGAGACAAAGCTAGACAGAGAGACAGAGCTAGAGACAGAGAGAGGGAGAGACAGAGCTAGAGACAGAGAGACAGAGCTAGAGACAGAGCTAGAGACAGAGAGACAGAGCTAGAGACAGAGAGAGAGAGAGACAGAGCTAGAGACAGAGCTAGAGACAGAGCTAGAGACAGAGCTAGAGACAGAGAGACAGAGCTAGAGACAGAGCTAGAGACAGAGAGAGAGAGCTAGAGACATAGCTAGAGACAGAGAGACAGAGCTAGAGACAGAGAGACAGAGAGACAGAGAGACAGAGAGACAGAGCTAGAGACAGAGACAGAGAGACAGCGCTAGACAGAGAGACAGAGCTAGAGACAGCGAGACAGAGCTAGAGACAGAGAGACAGAGAGACAGAGCTAGAGACAGAGAGAGTGAGAGAGAGAGTGTGGGGTGAAGAAAAAGCAAGAGAGAGAGAGAGACAGTGGGATGGAGAGGGTTGGAGAGAGTGAGAGAGAGATAAAGCGATGCAGACTGCTTCTCCATTAGCTCAAGTGTGGAGGGGACATGTCAGAGTCCCCACAGTCCCCTGAGCAGCAGGACAGGACAGCAGGACAGGACAGACACACAGACTGTGAAGGTCAGCCCTTTAGGACTCTGCTTACTTAGGCCATCACCCTGTCCCCCTGACCTCTACCTTCTTACCATCTAGCCTCTACCACCCGCACAGTACCCCCTGACCTCTACCTTCCTACCATCTAGCCTCTATCACCCGCACAGTACCCCCTGACCTCTACCTTCCTACCATCTAGCTTCTACCACCCCCACAGCACTCCCTACCCCCATGACCTCTACCTCCCCACCATCTAGCCTCTATCACCCGCACAGTACCCCCTGACCTCTACCTTCCTACCATCTAGCCTCTACCACCCCACAGTACTCCCTGTTCCCCTGTCCTCTACCTCCCCACCATCTAGCCTCTACCACCCCCACAGCACTCCCTGACCTCTACCTTCTTACCATCTAGCCTCTACCACCCGCACAGTACCCCCTGACCTCTACCTTCCTACCATCTAGCTTCTACCACACCCACAGCACTCCCTGACCTCTACCTCCCTACCATCTAGCCTCTACCACCCCCACAGCACTTCCTGCCCTGTCCCCCATCTGCCCACTCCCAGAAATATGACACTGACAGGAAAAGGTGAGAGGAGAGGGGGAGGATGGGGCAGGGCAGGGTGTGAGGGAATAGATGAGGGCTGTCCATATTCCAAACCTCTCTGGAAAGCTGACACTAATGGAGGGGGGAGGATGGGATGGGCAGGATGGGAAGGGTTGTCCATGCTGCACCTTTCACCTGCAGTGTGATAGATGGGGTGACTATGTACAAAGAATGCTGTCATTTCTATACGGTTCACCCGATATGGATTAAAATACCCTCAAATTAAAGCTGACAGTCGGCACTTTAACCTCATCGTCATTGTTTGATTTCAAATCCAAACGTTTGAAGTATAGAGCCATAAGAAGAAAACATGCTTCCCTGTGCCAATAATTACTGAGGACACTGAATAATTACTGGAAATAGAGAGATAGAGACATAGAGAAATAGATACATACAGTTGAAGTCGGAAGTTTACCTACGCTTAGGTTGGAGTCATTAAAACTCGTTTTTCAATCACTCCACAAATTTATTGTTAACAAACTATAGTTTTGGCAAGTCGGTTAGGACATCTACTTTGTGCATGACACAAGTAATTTTTCCAGCAATTGTATACAGACAAATTATTTCACTTATAATTCACTGTATCACAATTCCAGTGGGTCAGAAGTTTACATACACTAAGTTGACTGTGCCTTTAAACAGCAAAACAAATCCAGAAAATGTTGTCATGGCTTTGGAAGCTTCTGATAGGCTAATTGACATCATTTGAGTCAATTGGAGGTGTACTTGTGGATGTATTTCAAGGCCTACCTTCAAACGCAGTGCCTCTTTGCTTGACATCATGGGAAAATCAAAAAAATTAGTGGGCAGTGTTTAGCTAACCCCTGTTCCAGGACCAGCTACCTCAGTGTTTAGCTAACCCCTGATCCAGGACCAGCTACCTCAGTGTTTAGCTAACCCCTGATCCAGGACCAGCTACCTCAGTGTTTAGCTAACCCCTGATCCAGGACCAGCTACCTCAGTGTTTAGCTAACCCCTGATCCAGGACCAGCTACCTCAGTGTTTAGCTAACCCCTGATCCAGGACCAGCTACCTCAGTGTTTAGCTAACCCCTGATCCAGGACCAGCTACCTCAGTGTTTAGCTAACCCCTGATCCAGGACCAGCTACCTCAGTGTTTAGCTAACCACTGATCCAGGACCAGCTACCTCAGTGTTTAGCTAACCCCTGATCCAGGACCAGCTACCTCAGTGTTTAGCTAACCACTGATCCAGGACAAGCTACCTCAGTGTTTAGCTAAGCACTGTAGTGAAGTGAGTGTCAGTACTTATTTTTTAGCCCTTACTTTACCAGGTAAGTTGACTGAGAACACATTCTCATTCACAGCAATGACCTGGGGAGTAGTTACAGGGGAGAGGAGGGGGATGAATGAGCCAATTGGAAGCTGGGGATGATTAGGTGGCCATGATGGTATGAGGGCCAGATTGGGAATTTAGCCAGGACACCAGGGTTAACACCCCTACTCTTACAATACGAGCCCTGGGATCTTTAGTGACCACGGAGAGTCAGGACACCAGTTTAACATCCCATCTGAAAGACAGCACCCTACACAGGGCAATGTCCCTAATCACTGCCCTGGGGTATTGTCAAGTTGTCTAGGTGTTATAATTATTTCAGCTCTGCCCAAACTTGAAAACGGCTTGCTCAACCCGTGAAGGATGCAAAGGGACAACTCAATTCCTTTCCAGTGTTTTATTATGGTTTTGATGCCATTTGTTGAATATGTTGAAACAGTTGATTTGTTGAATAGAGTAGTTGAATGACAGAGGAATAAGGAATAGGGAATAGGAATAGGTTGATAACCTTAAACAGAGAATAAACATGCCTTATTTTACACAATAAACAATGCATGACACAGCAACAAAGCATAGCTTTGAATAAAGTAAACGTTTAAACAATTTAATCGAGTACTTCAAGCAATTACTTCTACAGTGAGAAAATATCCACAACAAAAGAAGTCACCACTCCTACCAGAGTTAAACATGTAAATTGTGCTAAGCACTGGATGCAACATAATAAATAATTCCAAACATTACATACCAGTTGCGTCTTTAGGGTTGAACAATGAGCTGTTTGTATGTTGAGGACCCAAGCAAAGCTAAGCCCAAACATTTTATACCCATACTTATCTGCCAGGTGCGCATGTAAAAGTAGTCCCTCCAGAAATCCTGGCTCAATTTTTTAGTTCCACCCGTGTTTTTGGGTTATCTGCCCTCTTGAGGCCTGGAGTTCTTTAAAGGAAGAGCTGCCATTGTGCTCATGTTTTGAGTGTTCTGTTTTTTGACGCAACACCTCCCACTTGACCTCCTGGTTCTTGAACCCAAGGAGGTCACACGAACCTCGGTGTTGGGGCAGGTTCGATTTCAGCTATCAGGCTCTTCAACAGGAAGTAAAACAATGATGCGTCTGACATCCCTATGAAGAACTGTAGCAGGTATTTTAGTTGAGAGTTTCTTTGACTTCTCTTGAGCAGGCTTCACAGTTGGGACTGGGTAGCTGGGAAAAGTTCTGACATGCACATCTCTGATGATGCCCTTCTTGTCAATATTGACACTGATGACTCTGGCTAGTTTGTAGTGACCCCTCCAGGCATTTTGGTCAGCCAGCCAGACAACATCTCCAACAGCCACATTCCTATGTGTTGGGTGCCCTCTCAGTGCCGTGAATCTTTGGTAAGCCAGTAGGAAGCCTTCAGTCGACTGGTCACTGACAACATCTGTGTGTATAGCTCTGGATACCATGCAACAGAAGACAATACCCCACACCTTGAGCTTGGTTTTCTTTTTCACCTCGTCCTTGACTTCATACGGTCCAAATAAGTCCACTGTTGTGTACTCAAATGGTCTGGCTGGTGTTATCCGCTCGGATGGAAGGTCACTCATGATCTGTTGGCACTTTCTGGCCCTGGCCTTTCTGCACACCACACAGTTGTCAACTCTCTTTTTAGCCAGCTTCCGGCCTTTTATCACCCAGGCTTTCTTCCTCATCCGGAGGAGTGTGCCTGCTATTTCTTCATGGTTTGCACCATGGGCCTCTTGAGCTAGGAGAGTGGATATCCATGCCTCATATGGTAGAATTGGTACGGCAGTTTCGTCCTCATCAAAGATCTGGAACCTTCCTCCACAAACTAAGAGCCCAGTCTCTTTATCTCTGTAAACAGCGAGTCTGTTGAGAGTGGTGTCTTGAAAGGTTATACCTTCTTGAGCTGCAAGGAACAAGTCTCTTAGTGCATCTTCACACTCCCCGACAGTGAGTACAGCTTGTTTGGCTCTGTACCTCCAGTTTGTTAAAAGAGCGTCCTCCCACTTTGGTTTATCTGAGGCTGAATTCTTGGTCAACATTTCTTTCCATCTCGTTGCGGCTCTCCAAACCCAGGCAATGACTCGGATCAACCTGGTCAGACTGCTGAATTTCCTGATGTCAATCAGTTTGGTTACCGCAGAGCCGGCTGGTGATCTTCGGATCCGAGTCTTGGGTTCATCTGGGTTATTTTGCTGTGCATCACTCTGGTTTCTCTTGACCTGCGCTCTGGTCAGTACTGCCGAGAAAGCTTTCCTTCGAAGTTTGTTTATGCCTTCCTTGGCATACGCGGCGATTTCTTTGGCTGACTTATGTGGCCACTCTTTCACAGGTTGCCTCAGGAATGCTGGTCCATCCTGCCACATGGAATCTTCCTGGAGGTCTTCTGGGGCTGCCCCTCTTGTTATGATGTCAGCACTGTTCAGGCCTCCTGGGATCCACCACCAGTCTTCTACGGATGTGGATTTCTGGATCTCTCCAACTCTATTCGCAAAGAAAGTTTGATATCCTTAGCAGTCTCTCTGGATTGCTCCCAACACAGTTTGACTGTCCAGTAGATGGAGCCATCGTTCAATTTCTATTCGACTGTGCTTTTCAACGTACTTTCGAAGTCGTGCTGCATAGACAGCACCACAGATTTCAGCTTTTATTGGTTCTCCCTTTTGGTCCAATGGTGTGAGCTTTGCTTTGGATTCAACCAGTCTGACTTTGATGCCTTGCTGGGTCCCCCATCTTAAGTACATTACGGCTCCATAGCTCTTGTCACTTCCATCAGAGAATGTTATTCCCCAAGGTTTTCCAATCCAGTTGACTGGTGTGAGGCTCCTGTGAAAGGTGATTTGGCCAAGACATGTGTATTCCTCAAAGAATTGGATGGCTTCTTCCCTCAAATTTTCAGACAAAGGTTTGTCCCAAGTGTCTCGGGTCAGAGTTTTGCCTCCAGCTTCCTGAAACGCCTTTCTGACAAGAATGGCGCCCTTTTGTTTGGCAGGTGTGACGAGGCCTATTGGGTCATACAGGCTAGCTACCTGGCTCAGCAGTTCTCTCCTCGTCAGTGGGTTTGGAGTTTTCCCTCTCACCTCTTCATCAAGGAGATTTTGGCCGACTCTCATTTTCTTTTTCCTCTTTGAGAAATTGATTGAAGTCATGAGGTACAGTTTATCCTCCTCAACAAGGTATCCAACTCCAAGGGCTTTATTGTCTCCTTCCCTCATTTGGTTTGGGGGAATGAGTGCTGTGCTTGACTGCGCTCCTTGTTCTCCTGGTACGATCTCCTGCCTCCCACTTTGATTTGACCGGACCCAGGGCTTGAGGACGAAGCCGCCTGCCTTCAGGATCTCTTCAACCCTTTTGGTGTTCTGGTCCAGCTTTTGCAAGTCATTATGGGAAGTCAGGATGTCATCGACATAGGTATCCTCTTCAAGGATCCTACGTTCCTCCTCCAGGTGAGCAAACATGGGCAGTTTGCCTGTCTCTCTCATAGCCAATTGCGCAATGCACCCTGCTGGTCGATCACCAATGTTGACTCTGGTGATCGCATACTCTTCAATCTCTTCCTCCTCAGTGTCTCTCCAGAGAAATCTGTGGAGGTGCATCTCCAGGTCTTCCAACCACACAGAATTGTACATTTTCTTAATGTCGCCGAGGGCAGCATGGACGCCTCTCCTGAACCTGAGTAGTACTGCTCGGATGGGATTGAGGACATCAGGCCCTTTCAGCAGAAGGTCATTCATGCTGACCCCTCTAAACTTCTGGCTGCTGTTCCATACCAGTCGCACAGGTGTTGTGAGAGAGTGCGGGTTTGCCGCCACCAAGTGGCCGACATACCATACTGGCCCCTTCCAGCTGGCAATGAGCTCTTTGGTGAGTTTCTTCGCTGCTCTTCTCTCCACCATTTCATGGACTTGAGCTGTGTATGCTATTCTCCACTCTGGCTCTTTTTTGAATTGCTTTTCTGTTCTCAAGAAGGTGGCTTCCACCCCACTCCTGTTGTCAGGAAGGGAACTTGGATCTTGAATCCAGGGGTATTTTGTGTCCCAGTGGGGTTCATGACTGTGAGCATCTGCTTTGATGTAGGTGAGGCCTTTCCTTATGATCTCCAGCTCTCTTTCCTCACTCAGAGTAATTTCTTTGCCTCCTGGTTGACAGTTGCCGCACCGGCATCCTCCACACTTTGGGTCGCAAGCTGCTCCAATGCTGTCCCATTTCCACCACTCCAAGAACTCTCTGCGAGCAACTGTGCCTTTGGTTTCAGCTGTGAACAGCTTAGCCATCTCTTGATACTTGACAGCGGTTGCTCTCATGGATCGAGCAAAGTGTGTTTCAGACCTGTGTGCGGCTATATCCACTTCTTCAAACAGATCTGGATGTGCTCCACCAACAGTCTTTCCTAGCGGGCCTTCCCACAAGACAAGGTCTCCAATCACCTTCACTCTTTGCGGAGCAAGTCTTCCTTCGCGGTGGCTTATCAGTAGCTCAATACTCTCCGGTCTACTCAGATCTCCTAGATTGACTTCTGGGAAGAACTTCTTGAGTTGCTCAGGTTTGATGACTCTGTGGATGTTGGCAATTTCATTCAAACCATAGCAGATAAGCTCATGAGCTCTTTCCGTGCCTATGGGCGTTTTGACCCTCACTCTGAGGAGATATCTTCTGGTTCTAACCTTCATGGCCATTCCTCCGACTCCATGAACGACTAAAGTGATGTTTTCACTTCGAAGATTTAATCTTCTGGCAGCTCTGTGAGTGATGTAGTTTGTGTCCGATGCCAAGTCGATCAGGGTTCCAATTTTTTGTCCTGCATTGGCAGTTACCTTGAGCAGCATTAGAATAACTGGCAATTCTTCTACTGCACTTGACTCAGTCACTCCCAGCTGATTCTTTTCGACACAGTTTGTTTTCGCAGTGATGTTGGTGAATGCTTTCTTGAATTTCTCTGCCATCTCTGGGGAGAGCTTAGATACAAATTCCTCCTGCTCCTCTGTAAGCATATACCTTCTCACATTGGATTGTCTTCTGTCTGAGTCACTCCTCTTGAAATCTCCATTCAGACAAAGAAAGAAATGATGGTCTTTCTTACAGTCTCTTTTCCTGCACAGGTAAGTGTCTTTGCATTCATCATCTTCTCCATGACAGACCAAGCACCTCTTGCAGGCCCCCAGCTTTTCTACAGCATCCAACTTTTCCACAGGCTTCAGTTCTTTGAAACGCTTGCAAAAGAAGATCTTTTCTCTATGCTTTTCATCTCCACAGACAACACAGCCGCCTTTCCTTGTGGAACGTGTGGACGCATATTTTCTCTCCACACAAGCATATTTCTTTTCTGGCTTTTCACTCACTCCCAGCTGCTCTAATTTTTCAAGAATTTCCTCCTGTGTTTTCAGGAATTTAAGAAGGTTTTCAAAGTGATTGTCCGGCGTGACATTATTCCTCGGGTTAACCATGAAGACAAGCCAATCTCACTTGATGTTGTCAGGTAACTTGCTTTCTATGGATTTGATCACTAGAGGGTTGTTGATGGCTCCTGTGCCTCCAAGCTCTGTGATCATCCAGTGCCTTCTCTATAGTTTGGATCATGTCGATAACTTTCCTTGGCTGATTTGCTCTTAAAGCAGGAATTTTCTCCAGATCCTCAATTATCTCCAAGGCAATTGTAGACTTGTTTCCATACCTGTTCTCAAGCACCCTGAACATGTCCTCAGCAGTATTGTAAGTAGACAAACGGAGGTCTCTGCACATTCTCTCATCTACACTGTCAAGGAGTTGGATCTTCTTTACTTCGACTGAGCCTGTTGGTTCCCCCTGCTTCTGTAGACTCTCCCAGTCTCTCCTCCATCGATGGAAATTCCTTTTATACCCACTGAACCTGGGTAAACAGGTTGGTTTTATTCTCAGTGTCGGCTGTGGAGCTGGCATGGGCATCTGCGGCACTCTCCCTCTGTCTTTATCCTCTTCTGCAATTCTTTGCGCTGTGAAAAATCCTGCCCTCCTTGCTTCAAGGTTGTTTCTGAATGCTTTCAGATCCTTAACGCTGGCTTCCAGCCATTCTTTTTCTGCTACTGGAATCCACATCTCCCACTCTGCTAGACTTGTGATTGCATCTTGGACTTGTGCCTTCGCACCATCCCACCGTAGCTCGAAGCCACCTCTATTTACAGCAATAACAGGTATTTGAGCAACTCCATCACAGGCGGTCTCAGCTTCTTTGATTGCAGACTTCACCTCGTCCTCCCCGTATCTAGGCCATAGGTTGGACTGGATCATCCCCCTGACCTCATCCAATCGTACTTCGCATTCTTGGAATGTCTTCTCAAGTTCAGTCTGCTGCTGCTTGCTCAGGTCAGCTTCTTCACCCTCATCGGTTTCAGCCTCAATGTCTGCCAGAAGTCCAGCCATGTATTCATCATTTGTCTCACTGACCTTCCTTGCCTCCGACGTGAGCTTCTTGAACTCCTCTCGCAGTTCGCTCTTAGTCATGTGTTTTGCACCTCTGCTAAGGAAGTTTGCTTGCTTGGTAAAAGCACTCTTCGCCAAAGTTCTTTCTTGCTTCAGCTCCTTCACTGTTTTCCCAAGAGTTTCCTCCGCCATGTTGAGATGTAAGCCAATCCTCCTCTCTGCGACGACAGCTTTCCTGACTTCAGGCCGTTAATCCCTTTGTCTTCACTGCCACGGTGGTTATCAACTGTCAAGTTGTCTAGGTGTTATAATTATTTCAGCTCTGCCCAAACTTGAAAACGGCTTGCTCAACCCGTGAAGGATGCAAAGGGACAACTCAATTCCTTTCCAGTGTTTTATTATGGTTTTGATGCCATTTGTTGAATATGTTGAAACAGTTGATTTGTTGAATAGAGTAGTTGAATGACAGAGGAATAAGGAATAGGGAATAGGAATAGGTTGATAACCTTAAACAGAGAATAAACATGCATTATTTTACACAATAAACAATGCATGACACAGCAACAAAGCATAGCTTTGAATAAAGTAAACGTTTAAACAATTTAATCTAGTACTTCAAGCAATTACTTCTACAGTGAGAAAATATCCACAACAAAAGAAGTCACTACTCCTACCAGAGTTAAACATGTAAATTGTGCTAAGCACTGGATGCAACATAATAAATAATTCCAAACATTACATACCAGTTGCGTCTTTAGGGTTGAACAATGAGCTGTTTGTATGTTGAGGACCCAAGCAAAGCTAAGCCCAAACATTTTATACCCATGCTTATCTGCCAGGTGCGCATGTAAAAGTAGTCCCTCCAGAAATCCTGGCTCAATTTTTTTAGTTCCACCCGTGTTTTTGGGTTATCTGCCCTCTTGAGGCCTGGAGTTCTTTAAAGGAAGAGCTGCCATTGTGCTCATGTTTTGAGTGTTCTGTTTTTTGACGCAACAGGTATTGAGATATTTTGGGGGGAACCAGAGGAAAGAGTGCCTCCTATTGGCCCTCCAACACCACTTCCAGCAGCATCAGGTCTCCCATCCAGGACCAACCCTGCTTAGCTTCAGAGGCAAGCCAGCAGTGGGATTCAGGTCTCCCATCCAGGACCAACCCTGCTTAGCTTCAGAGGCAAGCCAGCAGTGGGATGTAGGTCTTCCATCCAGGACCAACCCTGCTTAGCTTCAGAGGCAAGCCAGCAGTGGGATTCAGGTCTCCCATCCAGGACCAACCCTGCTTAGCTTCAGAGGCAAGCCAGCAGTGGGATGTAGGGTGGTATGCTGCTGGGAAAGTACATGTGCAAGCAACTAAAATCCCTTTTCAACTGTCAACATTTCCCCAGAATGGGATAAGGCTTAGCTACTGTTAGCGGTGTCCTTGTGAAACAACAGGATACATGGTGTTAAATGTAGTGACTCCTAAGAGGCTGTTGAACCAAATCCTAGTCATCAAACAGTAAAACATACAGCAGCTCATTTCCTAATGAATCCTCAACAGTCTAAGCACCCTAAACATAACTCCAACACAATGTCTGCCTCGTTTTAAAGTCCTACAGTACACGATGTGAGAGTAGCTCAGATGAGCTTTCTCTCTTACAGTAAAACCAGGTGTGTGTGTGTGTGTGTGTGTGTGTGTGTGTGTGTGTGTGTGTGTGTGTGTGTGTGTGTGTGTGTGTGTGTGTGTGTGTGTGTGTGTGTGTGTGTGTGTGTGTGTGTGTGTGTGTGTGTGTGTGTATGTAACTCTTGGTTGGTGGTAAGACAGTGATAGAGATGTTCTCTTGTATGGAAACAGCCCACCCTCTCCTCATCCCAATCCTGTCTCTATCCTGCTGGTCTCTTAATCTTGTGTGTCATGTATATTTTCCAAAGCCATGTAATGGGATGTAGAAGGATCAGAGGCTCTCTGCTCTGACATAGATTTTTCAGTTATGTTTTCCTGAATGTTCTGATTCTAGAAGGTTCCATAGCACCTAAACATTCAGATTCTAGAAGGTTCCATAGAACCTGGATGTTCTGATTCTAGAAGGTTCCATAGAACCTAAACGTTCTGATTCTAGAAGGTTCCATAGAACCTGGGTGTTCTGATTCTAGAAGATTCCATAAAACCTGGCTGTTCTGAATCTAGAAGGCTCCATAGAACCTAAACGTTCTGATTCTAGAAGGTTCCATAGAACCTAAACATTCTGATTCTAGAAGGTTCCATAGAACCTAAACATTATGATTGTAGAAGGTTCCATAGAACCTGGGTGTTCATATTCTAGAAGGTTCCATAGAACCTGGACGCTGTGATTCTAGAAGGTTCCATAGCAACTAAACATTCTGATTCTAGAAGGTTCCATAGAACCTGAATGTTGTGATTCTAGAAGGTTCCATAGCACCGAAACATTCAGATTCTAGAAGGTTCCATAGAACCTAAATGTTGTGATTCTAGAAGGTTCCATAGAACCTAAACATTCAGATTCTAGAAGGTTCCATAGAACCTAAACATTCTGATTCTAGAAGGTTCCATAGAACCTGGATGTTGTGATTCTAGAAGGTTCCATAGAACCTGGACATTGGGATGCTAGAAGGTTCTATATTCCATTAGACCGCTCCTCCTCCTGGGGTGTCCCTGACGGTTAATGACAGTGGAGAGAGAATTCTCATATTACTGCTGATGTGATGTGTTGGCCTTTCTAGCTGTTAGAAAAGCTGCCCTCTGCTCACATTGTGCCAACATGCAGCATCATGTAGAACAGGACACCTGCATCGTCTGCTCTGCTCTGACCTGTCTGTCTGCTCTGTCTGTCTGCTCTGGTCTGGCCTGCTCTGGTCTGGCCTGTTCTGGCCTGTATGTCTACTGATGAACTGTATGTCTACTGATGAACTGTATGTTACACACTGTATTCTACTGATGAACTGTATGTTACACACTGTATTCTACTGATGAACTGTATGTTACACACTGTAGTCTACTGATGAACTTAAAACTGTATGTTACACACTGTAAGTACCACTTGTGTATAGTTTTTTTGAATTATTTAAACGATGAGGTTCTCCTGATTATGTTTTAATGTCTGTTTTTATGTGTGTAAAGTCAAAAACAAATGTCCACATTGCATGTAGAATGACGTTTTTCTAATTCTTATTTTCTGCTGTCCCCCATTTGCAGGATGGGCGCCTGAGGCCAGGGGATCAGCTCATTGCCATCAACAAGGAGTCCTTGATAGGTGTGACCCACGAGGAGGCTAAGAGCATGGTCAACAAGGTCAAATTCAGGTGAGATGGTGATGGTGTGGGGGTGGGGGTTGAATGGTGTGGGGGTGGGGGCTGAATGGTGTGGGGGTGGGGGCTGAATGGTGTGGGGGTGGGGGTTGAATGGAGTGGGGGTGGGGGCTGAATGGTGTGGGGGTGGGGGCTGAATGGTGTGGGGGCTGAATGTGTGGGGGTGGGGGTTGAATGGTGTGGGGGTGGGGGCTGAATGGTGTGGGGGTGGGGGTTGAATGGTGTGGGGGTGGGGGCTGAATGGTGAGGGGGTGGGGGCTGAATGGTGTGGGGGTGGGGGCTGAATGGTGTGAATGGTGTGGGGGTGGGGGCTGAATGGTGTGGGGGTAGAAGTGTTTGTGTGTACAACAACTTATATACTGCAAGTTTGTGAGATTAAATCAAAAGTAATAATGTGAGATATAATATACTTCATACTTCTGAAGTTCTAGAGTTATACTTTATAGTTCTATACTTCTAAAGTTATACTTTATAGTTCTATACTTCTAAAGTTATACTTTATAGTTCTATACTTCTAAAGTTATACTTTATAGTTCTAAAGTTATACTTTATAGTTCTATACTTCTAAAGTTCTAAAGTTATACTTTATAGTTCTATACTTCTAAAGTTATACTTTATAGTTCTAAAGTTATACTTCATAGTTCTAAAGTTATACTTTATATTTCTATACTTCTGAAGTTATACTTTATAGTTCTAAAGTTATACTTTATAGTTCTAAAGTTATACTTTATAGTTCTATACTTCTAAAGTTATACTTTATAGTTCTAAAGTTATACTTTATAGTTCTATACTTCTAAAGTTCTAAAGTTATACTTTATATTTCTATACTTCTAAAGTTATACTTTATAGTTCTAAAGTTATACTTTATAGTTCTAAAGTTCTAGTCATACTTTATAGTTCTAAAGTTATATTGTATAGTTCTAAAGTTATACTTTATAGTGCTATACTTCTAAAGTTCTAAAGTTATACTTTATAGTTCTATACTTCTAAAGTTGTAAAGTTAGACTTTATAGTGCTATACTTCTAAAGTTGTAAAGTTATAATTTATAGTTCTATACTTCTAAAGTTGTAAAGTTATAATTTATAGTTCTATACTTCTAAAGTTGTAAAGTTATAATGTATAGTTCTATACTTCTAAAGTTATCATTAAAGTTCTATACTTCTAAAGTTGTAAAGTTCTACTGCTAAGTTCTATGTTCTTCTATCTATCCCTCCAGTCAAGAGGCGGTGGTGGAGGTCGCTTTCATCCCTGGTAAAGGTCCGTTCCCCAACAGCACGTCTTTACACAACGGTGTCCAGCGCAGCGTTGGCAACGGGTACAGCTCCGGGCGCTTAAAAGTCCATGTCAGATCACCAGAGGTCAGTCTTCTCTCCTCCTCCTCCTTCTCAGTAGTATCCATCACCCGTGGTTAGCATTCCTCCTCTTCACATCTTAAATGTAGTTAGATCATATACCTGTTGAATAAAGTAACATTTGATCAAATAATTAATAAAGTCCTCCGATTGTCCGCTGGTTCAGGGCAGGGATGATAGATTTCAGATCTGTAGTGCTCTAGTCTGGTGTAATGTTGATACAGGTCTGTAGGTTTCTGCTCTAGTCTGATGTAATGTTGATACAGGTCTGTAGGTTACTGCTCTAGTCTGATGTAATGTTGATCCAGGTCTGTAGGTTTCTGCTCTAGTCTGGTGTAATGTTGATACAGGTCTGTAGGTTACTGCTCTAGTCTGATGTAATGTTGATACAGGTCTGTAGGTTTCTGCTCTAGTCTGATGTAATGTTCATACAGGTCTGTAGGTTTCTGCTCTAGTCTGATGTAATGTTGATACAGGTCTGTAGGTTACTGCTCTAGTCTGGTGTAATGTTGATACAGGTCTGTAGGTTTCTGCTCTAGTCTGATGTAATGTTGATACAGGTCTGTAGGTTTCTGCTCTAGTCTGATGTAATGTTGATACAGGTCTGTAGGTTTCTGCTCTAGTCTGGTGTAATGTTGATACAGGTCTGTAGGTTTCTGCTCTAGTCTGATGTAATGTTGATACAGGTCTGTAGGTTTCTGCTCTAGTCTGGTGTAATGTTGATACAGGTCTGTAGGTTACTGCTCTAGTCTGATGTAATGTTGATACAGGTCTGTAGGTTTCTGCTCTAGTCTGGTGTAATGTTGATACAGGTCTGTAGGTTACTGCTCTAGTCTGATGTAATGTTGATACAGGTCTGTAGGTTACTGCTCTAGTCTGATGTAATGTTGATACAGGTCTGTAGGTTTCTGCTCTAGTCTGATGTAATGTTGATACAGGTCTGTAGGTTTCTGCTCTAGTCTGATGTAATGTTGATACAGGTCTGTAGGTTACTGCTCTAGTCTGGTGTAATGCTGATACAGGTCTGTAGGTTACTGCTCTAGTCTGATGTAATGTTGATCCAGGTCTGTAGGTTTCTGCTCTAGTCTGATGTAATGTTGATACAGGTCTGTAGGTTTCTGCTCTAGTCTGATGTAATGTTGATACAGGTCTGTAGGTTTCTGCTCTAGTCTGGTGTAATGTTGATACAGGTCTGTAGGTTACTGCTCTAGTCTGGTGTAATGTTGATACAGGTCTGTAGGTTACTGCTCTAGTCTGATGTAATGTTGATACAGGTCTGTAGGTTTCGGCTCTAGTCTGATGTCATGTTGATGAAGGCTGATGTTTAGCACTTGGGCTCTTGTAGCTCAGTAAGTTAATATTTGTTGTACAATTCCAACAGCCTCCTCTCCTCTTCTTTGTGTAGATCCGTACGGGGGAACCTGCCCCACTGCCTTCTCCCTCCCCTGACATCTGCCCTCCAGATATACACATTTCAGGTACTTTTAAATATCAATTATAATATCATGTTTTCTCTACTACTTCACCCAGCTGAGTTCTTCCCTTTCCCTTACTCCTTTCTCACTCCTATAGAAACGGTCATTCTCAGACTCCCCCCCACCCCCCATGTCTCACCTGGCACGTACGCAAACACACTGTGTGTATTTAACACTCACTAAATGAAGGTGGTGAGGTGAAAACCAGGGATTGGGGATTAAAAAGGAGTTGGGATTTAATCAGAGTGTGGCTGGCAATGCAGTGGGGTGTGTCTGGGGGTGGGGTGTGTGTGTGTCTGTATGTTTGTGTTTGTGTGTGTGTGTATGTGTATGTGTCAGGATTTTTAGCGGGTTGCCCTAGAGGCCAGGAGGGTAGGAGAGGTGTTAAAACGTCAAAGCAGGTTAACAGATTCACAATATATATGGAATTAAGACCAACACGCTTTCATGTTCCTCTAGATTTGGTTGTGTGTGTGTGTGTGTGTGTGTGTGTGTGTGTGTGTGTGTGTGTGTCTGTGTGTCTGTGTGTCTGTGTGTCTGTGTGTCTGTGTGTGTGTACTACTGTAACAACAGGATATGAATGTCTATGTTTAAGGGTTCCCCTCTCATCCCATCGTCTTCAAAAACTAGATATTGTAGAGTTGCCATATTAACATAGTAACCGTCAGCTAAAAGCTGATTTAAGGGTTCTGTCTTGTAGCAGCACCACGCTGACATGATAATACAGCAGGGTATTTTAACATAGTCATATTCCTCACCACTATGAACATATAGAGGAGAGTTCATAGTGAAATATGTGCTATGAAAGACCCTTCTGTTCTGCTGTTATATATGATGGGAACATTTAACACTTCATGTGAATGTTCTGCTGTTATGTATGATGGGAACATTTAACACTTAATGTGAATGTTCTGCTGTTATATATGATGGGAACATTTAACACCATGTGAATGTTCTGCTGTTAAATATGATGGGAACATTTAACACCATGTGAATGTTCTGCTGTTATATATGATGGGAACATTTAACACTTAATGTGAATGTTATGCTGTTATATATGATGGGAACATTTAACACTTCATGTGATTGTTCTGTTGTTATATATGATGGGAACATTTAACACTTCATGTGAATGTTCTGCTGTTATATATGATGGGAACATTTAACACTTCATGTGAATGTTCTGCTGTTATATATGATGGGAACATTTAACACTTCATGTGAATGTTCTGCTGTTATGTATGATGGGAACATTTAACACCATGTGAATGTTCTGCTGTTATGTATGATGGGAACATTTAACACTTCATGTGAATGTTCTGCTGTTATATATGATGGGAACATTTAACACCATGTGAATGTTCTGCTGTTATATATGATGGGAACATTTAACACTTCATGTGAATGTTCTGTTGTTATGTATGATGGGAACATTTAACACCATGTGAATGTTCTGCTGTTATGTATGATGGGAACATTTAACACTTCATGTGAATGTTCTGCTGTTATGTATGATGGGAACATTTAACACCATGTGAATGTTCTGCTGTTATATATGATGGGAACATTTAACACTTCATGTGATTGTTCTGTTGTTATATATGATGGGAACATTTAACACTTCATGTGAATGTTCTGCTGTTATATATGATGGGAACATTTAACACTTCATGTGATTGTTCTGTTGTTATATATGATGGGAACATTTAACACCATGTGAATGTTCTGCTGTTATATATGATGGGAACATTTAACACTTCATGTGAATGTTATGCTGTTATATATGATGGGAACATTTAACACTTCATGTGATTGTTCTGTTGTTATATATGATGGGAACATTTAACACTTCATGTGAATGTTCTGCTGTTATATATGATGGGAACATTTAACACTTCATGTGAATGTTCTGCTGTTATATATGATGGGAACATTTAACACTTCATGTGAATGTTCTGCTGTTATGTATGATGGGAACATTTAACACCATGTGAATGTTCTGCTGTTATGTATGATGGGAACATTTAACACTTCATGTGAATGTTCTGCTGTTATATATGATGGGAACATTTAACACCATGTGAATGTTCTGCTGTTATATATGATGGGAACATTTAACACTTCATGTGAATGTTCTGTTGTTATGTATGATGGGAACATTTAACACCATGTGAATGTTCTGCTGTTATGTATGATGGGAACATTTAACACTTCATGTGAATGTTCTGCTGTTATGTATGATGGGAACATTTAACACCATGTGAATGTTCTGCTGTTATATATGATGGGAACATTTAACACTTCATGTGAATGTTCTGCTGTTATATATGATGGGAACATTTAACACTTCATGTGAATGTTCTGCTGTTATATATGATGGGAACATTTAACACCATGTGAATGTTCTGCTGTTATATATGATGGGAACATTTAACACTTCATGTGAATGTTCTGTTGTTATGTATGATGGGAACATTTAACACCATGTGAATGTTCTGCTGTTATGTATGATGGGAACATTTAACACTTCATGTGAATGTTCTGCTGTTATGTATGATGGGAACATTTAACACCATGTGAATGTTCTGCTGTTATATATGATGGGAACATTTAACACTTCATGTGAATGTTCTACTGTTATATATGATGGGAACATTTAACACTTCATGTGAATGTTCTGTTGTTATATATGATGGGAACATTTAACACTTCATGTGAATGTTCTGCTGTTATGTATGATGGGAACATTTAACACCATGTGAATGTTCTGCTGTTATATATGATGGGAACATTTAACACCATGTGAATGTTCTGCTGTTATATATGATGGGAACATTTAACACCATGTGAATGTTCTGCTGTTATATATGATGGGAACATTTAACACTTCATGTGAATGTTCTGCTGTTATGTATGATGGGAACATTTAACACCATGTGAATGTTCTGCTGTTATGTATGATGGGAACATTTAACACTTCATGTGATTGTTCTGCTGTTATATATGATGGGAACATTTAACACTTCATGTGAATGTTCTGCTGTTATATATGACGGGAACATTTAACACTTCATGTGAATGTTCTGCTGTTATATATGATGGGAACATTTAACACTTCATGTGAATGTTCTGCTGTTATATATGATGGGAACATTTAACACCATGTGAATGTTCTGCTGTTATATATGATGGGAACATTTAACACTTCATGTGAATGTTCTACTGTTATATATGATGGGAACATTTAACACTTCATGTGAATGTTCTGTTGTTATATATGATGGGAACATTTAACACTTCATGTGAATGTTCTGCTGTTATGTATGATGGGAACATTTAACACCATGTGAATGTTCTGCTGTTATATATGATGGGAACATTTAACACTTCATGTGAATGTTCTGCTGTTATATATGATGGGAACATTTAACACCATGTGAATGTTCTGCTGTTATATATGATGGGAACATTTAACACCATGTGAATGTTCTGCTGTTATATATGATGGGAACATTTAACACCATGTGAATGTTCTGCTGTTATATATGATGGGAACATTTAACACTTCATGTGAATGTTCTGCTGTTATGTATGATGGGAACATTTAACACCATGTGAATGTTCTGCTGTTATATGTGATGGGAACATTTAACACCTCATGTGATTGTTCTGCTGTTATATGTGATGGGAACATTTAACACCATGTGAATGTTCTGCTGTTATATATGATGGGAACATTTAACACCATGTGAATGTTCTGCTGTTATATATGATGGGAACATTTAACACCATGTGAATGTTCTGCTGTTATATGTGATGGGAACATTTAACACCTCATGTGAATGTTCTGCTGTTATATATGATGGGAACATTTAACACCATGTGAATGTTCTGCTGTTATATAAGATGGGAACATTTAACACTTCATGTGATTGTTCTGCTGTTATATATGATGGGAACATTTAACACCATGTGAATGTTCTGCTGTTATATATGATGGGAACATTTAACACCATGTGAATGTTCTGCTGTTATATATGATGGGAACATTTAACACCATGTGAATGTTCTGCTGTTATATATGATGGGAACATTTAACACTTCATGTGATTGTTCTGCTGTTATATATGATGGGAACATTTAACACCATGTGAATGTTCTGCTGTTATATATGATGGGAACATTTAACACCATGTGAATGTTCTGCTGTTATATATGATGGGAACATTTAACACCATGTGAATGTTCTGCTGTTATATATGATGGGAACATTTAACACTTCATGTGATTGTTCTGCTGTTATATATGATGGGAACATTTAACACTTCATGTGAATGTTCTGCTGTTATATATGATGGGAACATTTAACACCATGTGATTGTTCTGCTGTTATATATGATGGGAACATTTAACACTTCATTTGAATGTTCTGCTGTTATATATGATGGGAACATTTAACACTTCATGTGAATGTTCTGCTGTTATATATGATGGGAACATTTAACACCATGTGATTGTTCTGCTGTTATATATGATGGGAACATTTAACACTTCATTTGAATGTTCTGCTGTTATATATGATGGGAACATTTAACACTTAATGTGAATGTTCTGCTGTTATATATGATGGGAACATTTAACACCATGTGATTGTTCTGCTGTTATATATGATGGGAACATTTAACACTTCATTTGAATGTTCTGCTGTTATATATGATGGGAACATTTAACACTTCATTTGAATGTTCTGCTGTTATATATGATGGGAACATTTAACACTTCATTTGAATGTTCTGCTGTGGGGCAGGGTTACCTCCAGCACCGTATTAACTAGAGGTCGACCCATTAGGATTTTTCAACGCCGATACCGATACCCAGTGGTGGGCCGTCAGGGCCTGCAAGGCCTTCTCTGCTGGCCTAAACATCATCAGAATATAATTTAAAAAAATATATATTTTCCCACAAATATGTATTAAATTATTCCCCAGAGTAAGAGTTATACTCTTCATTTCATAGCTTTCCTCTTGGTTGCACTGCTTCCAGCCCCAGGTTGAGATTTTGAGGGCTGGTCTTTATGTTAGATCTTTTATCCAATCATATTCAGCCATCATGTGTTGCCAGGGGTCTAAAATCTGCCCTCAGGCCTTCAGAATCAACAGTGCGGGCGCTTGTAGCTTATAGTGAATGGAAATGAAAATTTAGTGTCAACCAATCAGCTTTAGAGTTGGCTATTGTACGCCTTCTGGCTGGCTCCAGTGTTACACAGGAGCCAGCTAGCAGGCGTAGTGCGTGCACGTCTTTTGATTGGATTACCAATATTGAGAGGCAGGTCCTATGGAGATCTAGGAAACTGAATTTGATAAACAAATTAATTCGCGTACTACTAAGCTGTTTTTTCAACCCACAATGGCGGAAGGAGGAGAAGATATCGATTTGGTCGAGGATATAATTATAACGCCATTCTCAAGACGAACTTTAAGAAAAGTTAGACATTGTAAGGAGAGGTCGCCCGACGCCACAAAGCCTGTCACAGGCGGGAAAGTGCTTCGTTCGCTCGCCACTTTCAAAGTTTAAACTACGAGCGCTGTCAATGGCTCACAGGCTCCTTGGCTCCGAGAAGCACTGCAAACTGTACTGCTGGGAATGCCTATTATTTGCAAGTGATCGATTTGGTGTTTGGAGCCACACTGGCTTTGCAAACTTGAGTTGTCTAACCAAGGCAGCAACGAGACACCAAAGTACGGCTGGGCACTAACAACCAATGGTGCTTTTGAAAACTTTTGGGGACACCGGAGTGGATCAACAGCTCAAAGAACAAACGCGCAGGGCAACGGAGCTGCACAATGAAAAGGTGAAGGGAAATATTGAAAAGACTCATTGATTGTGTCATGTTTTTGGGTAAACACTGTTTACCCAAAAATGTCAATTTGTCAATTTCAAGGTGACGCAACGCCTGGTTATACTGCGTTTCTGTCTAAATGTATAGTGTCTAGAGCCATGGCATCATAATGAGGTGGATTAATTCGGGTGGGACTGTGTAGTACCTCACTGAAGGCCCAGGCCCCAGGCCCACGGCACGCCACTGCCGATACCGATTATTGGAGGACCAAAAAAAAGCCGATCCCGATTTAATATTTGACAATTACAACAATACTGAATGAACAATGAACACTTTTATTTTAACCTAATATAATACATAAATAAAATCTATTTTGTCTCAAATAAATAATGAAACATGTTCAATTTG
>NW_024058353.1:0-47500 GCF_016432855.1 Salvelinus namaycush | reverse complement strand
GTCTCTAGTGTCTGTTCTGATGAACTAGCACTGATGAGTCCCTAGTGTCTGCTCTGATGAACTAGCCCTGGTGAGTCTCTAGTGTCTGTTCTGATGAACTAGCCCTGGTGAGTCTCTAGTGTCTGCTCTGATGAACTAGCCCTGGTGAGTCTCTAGTGTCTGTTCTGATGAACTAGCACTGATGAGTCCCTAGTGTCTGCTCTGATGAACTAGCCCTGGTGAGTCTCTAGTGTCTGTTTTGATGAACTAGCCCTGGTGAGTCTCTAGTGTCTGCTCTGATGAACTAGCCCTGATGAGTCTCTAGTGTCTGCTCAGATGAACTAGCCCTGGTGAGTCTCTAGTGTCTGCTCTGATGAACTAGCCCTGGTGAGTCTCTAGTGTCTGCTCTGATGAACTAGCCCTGGTGAGTCTCTAGTGTCTGCTCTGATGAACTAGCCCTGGTGAGTCCCTAGTGTCTGCTCTGATGAACTAGCCCTGATGAGTCTCTAGTGTCTGCTCTGATGAACTAGCCCTGGTGAGTCTCTAGTGTCTGCTCTGATGAACTAGCCCTGATGAGTCTCTAGTGTCTGCTCTGATGAACTAGCCCTGGTGAGTCTCTAGTGTCTGCTCTGATGAACTAGCCCTGGTGAGTCTCTAGTGTCTGCTCTGATGAACTAGCCCTGGTGAGTCCCTAGTGTCTGCTCTGATGAACTAGCCCTGATGAGTCTCTAGTGTCTGCTCTGATGAACTAGCCCTGGTGAGTCTCTAGTGTCTGATCTGATGAACTAGCCCTGGTGAGTCCCTAGTGTCTGATCTGATGAACTAGCCCTGGTGAGTTTCTAGTGTCTGCTCTGATGAACTATCCCTGGTGAGTCTCTAGTGTCTGTTCTGATGAACTAGCCCTGATGAGTCTCTAGTGTCTGCTCTGATGAACTAGCCCTGGTGAGTCTCTAGTGTCTGCTCTGATGAACTAGCCCTGGTGAGTCTCTAGTGTCTGCTCTGATGAACTAGCCCTGATGAGTCCCTAGTGTCTGCTCTGATGAACTAGCCCTGGTGAGTCCCTAGTGTCTGCTCTGATGAACTAGCCCTGGAGAGTCTCTAGTGTCTGCTCTGATGAACTAGCCCTGGTGAGTTTCTAGTGTCTGCTCTGATGAACTAGCCCTGGTGAGTCCCTAGTGTCTGCTCTGATGAACTAGCCCTGGTGAGTCTCTAGTGTCTGCTCTGATGAACTAGCCCTGGTGAGTCTCTAGTGTCTGCTCTGATGAACTAGCCCTGGTGAGTCTCTAGTGTCTGCTCTGATGAACGAGCCCTGGTGAGTCTCTAGTGTCTGTTCTGATGAACTAGCCCTGATGAGTCCCTAGTGTCTGCTCTGATGAACTAGCCCTGGTGAGTCTCTAGTGTCTGCTCTGATGAACTAGCCCTGATGAGTCTCTAGTGTCTGCTCTGATGAACTAGCCCTGGTGAGTCCCTAGTGTCTGCTCTGATGAACTAGCCCTGGTGAGTCTCTAGTGTCTGCTCTGATGAACTAGCCCTGGTGAGTCTCTAGTGTCTGTTCTGATGAACTAGCCCTGGTGAGTCTCTAGTGTCTGCTCTGATGAACTAGCCCTGGTGAGTCTCTAGTGTCTGTTCTGATGAACTAGCACTGATGAGTCCCTAGTGTCTGCTCTGATGAACTAGCCCTGGTGAGTCTCTAGTGTCTGTTTTGATGAACTAGCCCTGGTGAGTCTCTAGTGTCTGCTCTGATGAACTAGCCCTGATGAGTCTCTAGTGTCTGCTCAGATGAACTAGCCCTGGTGAGTCTCTAGTGTCTGCTCTGATGAACTAGCCCTGGTGAGTCTCTAGTGTCTGCTCTGATGAACTAGCCCTGGTGAGTCTCTAGTGTCTGCTCTGATGAACTAGCCCTGGTGAGTCCCTAGTGTCTGCTCTGATGAACTAGCCCTGATGAGTCTCTAGTGTCTGCTCTGATGAACTAGCCCTGGTGAGTCTCTAGTGTCTGCTCTGATGAACTAGCCCTGATGAGTCTCTAGTGTCTGCTCTGATGAACTAGCCCTGGTGAGTCTCTAGTGTCTGCTCTGATGAACTAGCCCTGGTGAGTCTCTAGTGTCTGCTCTGATGAACTAGCCCTGGTGAGTCCCTAGTGTCTGCTCTGATGAACTAGCCCTGATGAGTCTCTAGTGTCTGCTCTGATGAACTAGCCCTGGTGAGTCTCTAGTGTCTGATCTGATGAACTAGCCCTGGTGAGTCCCTAGTGTCTGATCTGATGAACTAGCCCTGGTGAGTTTCTAGTGTCTGCTCTGATGAACTATCCCTGGTGAGTCTCTAGTGTCTGTTCTGATGAACTAGCCCTGATGAGTCTCTAGTGTCTGCTCTGATGAACTAGCCCTGGTGAGTCTCTAGTGTCTGCTCTGATGAACTAGCCCTGGTGAGTCTCTAGTGTCTGCTCTGATGAACTAGCCCTGATGAGTCCCTAGTGTCTGCTCTGATGAACTAGCCCTGGTGAGTCCCTAGTGTCTGCTCTGATGAACTAGCCCTGGAGAGTCTCTAGTGTCTGCTCTGATGAACTAGCCCTGCTGAGTTTCTAGTGTCTGCTCTGATGAACTAGCCCTGGTGAGTCCCTAGTGTCTGCTCTGATGAACTAGCCCTGGTGAGTCTCTAGTGTCTGCTCTGATGAACTAGCCCTGGTGAGTCTCTAGTGTCTGCTCTGATGAACTAGCCCTGGTGAGTCTCTAGTGTCTGCTCTGATGAACTAGCCCTGGTGAGTCTCTAGTGTCTGTTCTGATGAACTAGCCCTGATGAGTCCCTAGTGTCTGCTCTGATGAACTAGCCCTGGTGAGTCTCTAGTGTCTGCTCTGATGAACTAGCCCTGATGAGTCTCTAGTGTCTGCTCTGATGAACTAGCCCTGGTGAGTCCCTAGTGTCTGCTCTGATGAACTAGCCCTGGTGAGTCTCTAGTGTCTGCTCTGATGAACTAGCCCTGGTGAGTCTCTAGTGTCTGTTCTGATGAACTAGCCCTGGTGAGTCTCTAGTGTCTGCTCTGATGAACTAAACCTGGTGAGTCTATAGTGTCTGCTCTGATGAACTAGCCCTGGTGAGTCCCTAGTTAAATATTCCCCACCCTCCCATCCCTCTCTCTATTCGCCATCCTCCCATCTCTATCTCTATTCCCCAACCTCCCATCTCTCTCTCTATTCCTCATCCTCCCATCCCTCTCTATTCCCCATCCTCCCATCTCTCTCTCTATTTCCCAACCTCCCATCCCTCTCTTTATTCCCCATACTCCCATCCCTCTCTTTATTCCCCATACTCCTATCCCTCTCTCCATTCCCCATCCTCCCATCCCTCTCTTTATTCCCCATACTCCCATCCCACTCTTTATTCTTACTTCTCTCTTTCTCTTTCTCTGTCTCTCTCTCTTTCACTTTTTCAGTAAACATAACACTCACAACGTTTTTCAAACATCATATTATTTGCAAATAGTAAAAGTACAAAAGGGAAAATAAATCAACATAAATATGGTTTGTATTTACGATGGTGTTTGTTCTTCACTGGTTGCCCTTTTCTTGTGGCAACAGGTCACAAATATTGCTGCTGTGATGGCACACTGTGGTATTTCACCCAATATATATGGAAGTTTATCAAAATTGGGTTTGTTTTCTAATTCTTTGTGGATCTGTGTAATTTGAGGGAAATATGTGTCTCTAATATGGTCATACATTTGGCAGGAGGTTAGGAAGTGCAGCTCAGTTTCCACCTCATTTGGTTGGGCAGTGTGCACATAGCCTGTCTTCTCTTGAGAGCCAGGTCTGCCTACGGCGGCCTTTCTCAATAGCAAGGCTATGCTCACTGAGTCTGTACATAGTCAAAGCTTTCCTTAAGTTTGGGTCAGTCACAGGGCTGTGGTGGTCACGACATTTCATTAGCTAGTGATTGTCAAGCAAATAACTGTCTGTCTCACGCTAATTGACAATTAATTAACATAAACACATTTAGCATCTCCTGGCTTCCACACACTGCCTACAAGCCACTGATGCCTTCCTTTGGAACATCTACATTTAAAAAATATATAATAAATCCATGTTATATAGCCTACACCTCTCCCTCACATGTCTCTCCGTCACGTGATCAGGTCTTTCTCACAGGCTACAAGTGAAGACAGACACATCAGGGGCGCAACTACGTGCGTCCTTATCCAATTCCGAGGTGCATATTGAAGATATTGGAAGAACTGTCCACATTTACTTTTCGTCAGCCAACAAGATGAGTAGGTCTAACGAACAGCAAAAGCACTAGCCTATGTCAATTTACTATCCCCCATAGTCCAAAGGTGACCTATTCTGTGTGATAAATACATTTTCCAAACAGTCTGGGACAGTTGTGGGATGCTATAGATCCCAAATTAATACAACCACTAGCATCAAAAATACTGTTTCTATGCAGTGTGGCTGATGCAACAGATCAGAACATTTAGCTTAAAATGTTGATAAACTATAAGGCTATTTCTTCACATTATAAGAGCAGCGATGTGCACATGGCAGTAGGCTATAAGCACAAATGTTCCATTAGCAGGAAAACACCATTATCAAATGTGACTGCAAGTGGGATTATGCAAGTAATGCTTTTATTATAACGGTGCATTTTTATGGTGAAATGTATCTTCTCCAAACTTGAAACTCACACGCTGCTAATGTATGCCAGTTAGGCTCTAAACCCAATTAATGCGCTTAATTTTAAGAAGTGATTTGGCCACTTAAGTTACAAAGTGATACAAACCTTATCAAAACATATAGGCCTATGGGCTATAAGGTGTGCAACTATGATTAAAGAAATTCACAAAAAAAGGCAGTTTATTATGCTGGGCATCATTTACAAGTGATTATATATAATTCACAAGAATGGACCATTATCATGCACCTGTATCGAAACAGGGGCAGCGGGAATAATGTCATCTATGCACTTAAATCGCGAATGGAGGACGCTTTTCTGGTGATTCATGTTCATGCCAGCCAGGTACGCTGTATTCCTGTTGTAAAGGGAAGCAATGTGCTTAATATTAGGAAAGTTGAGAAATAAATATAGTAGGCCTAGCCTATATAAAGCTGATGGGATCCTCCTCTTTTTAGTAGAGGCCATCCCTCTGTTTTCTCACAGAATTGCAAAGCCTATAGAAATGTTGCGGAACATGGGCTCATGGACTCTCATGAAGTGTTTGATTGGATTTTCGAAAACATTTGCATTGATGTTAGAGTGATTAGAGGGACAATAGAGTGCTGAGGACCAGGCAGTTAGCACGTTTGTCAGGCTACTGATGACCATGGAGAAGGCTAGTTACCGTGACTAAATGGTCAGGTGGAATCAGACTGCCTTCATGCCTTGTGACCGCTGGTGTGGCAGTAATACGGTCACCACAACAGCTCTAGTCAGTCACAGGGGTCAAGTATTCTGCCACTGTTTACTCTCTACTAAGTGCCAAATAGCATTCTAGTTTGCTCTGTTTTTTTGTTAATTCTTTCCAATGTGTCAAGTAATTATATTTTTGTTTTCTCATGATTTGGTTGGGTCTAATCTCTCTCTCTCTCTCTCTCTATCTCTATCTCTGTCTCTCTCTATATATATATATATAATCTCCTTCTTTCCTCTCTCTCTCTCTCTCTCTCTCTCTCTCTCTCTCTCTCTATCTCTCTCTCTATTCCACCACCGTATACTCCCCCTGTATCTCTCTCTCTCTATCTCTCTCTCTATTCCACCACCATATACTCCCCCTGTATCTCTCTCTCTCTCTATCTCTCTCTCTATTCCACCACCATATACTCCCCCTGTATCTCTCTCTCTCTATCTCTCTCTCCATTCCACCACCATATACTCCCCCTGTATCTCTCTCTCTCTCTATCTCTCTCTCCATTCCACCACCATATACTCCCCCTGTATCTCTCTCTCTCTATCTCTCTCTCCATTCCACCACCGTATACTCCCCCTGTATCTCTCTCTCTCTCTATCTCGCTCTCCATTCCACCACCATATACTCCCTCTGTATCTCTCTCTCTCTATCTCTCTCTCCATTCCACCACCGTATACTCCCCCTGTATCTCTCTCTCTCTCTCTCTCTCTCTCTCTCTCTCTCTATTCCACCACCGTATACTCCCCCTGTATCTCTCTCTCTCTCTATCTCTCTCTCTATTCCACCACCATATACTCCCCCTGTATCTCTCTCTCTCTCTCTCTCTCTCTCTCTCTCTCTCTCTCTCTCTCTCTCTCTCTCTATCTCTCTCTCCATTCCACCACCATATACTCCCCCTGTATCTCTCTCTCTCTATCTCTCTCTCTATTCCACCACCGTATACTCCCCCTGTATCTCTCTCTCTCTATCTCTCTCTCTATTCCACCACCATATACTCCCCCTGTATCTCTCTCTCTCTATCTCTCTCTCCATTCCACCACCGTATACTCCCCCTCTCTCTCTCTCTATCTCTCTCTCTATTCCACCACCGTATACTCCCCCTGTATCTCTCTCTCTCTCTATCTCTCTCTCTATTCCACCACCATATACTCCCCCTGTATCTCTCTCTCTCTATCTCTCTCTCCATTCCACCACCATATACTCCCCCTGTATCTCTCTCTCTCTCTATCTCTCTCTCCATTCCACCACCATATACTCCCCCTGTATCTCTCTCTCTCTATCTCTCTCTCCATTCCACCACCGTATACTCCCCCTGTATCTCTCTCTCTCTCTATCTCGCTCTCCATTCCACCACCATATACTCCCTCTGTATCTCTCTCTCTCTATCTCTCTCTCCATTCCACCACCGTATACTCCCCCTGTATCTCTCTCTCTCTCTCTCTCTCTCTCTCTATTCCACCACCGTATACTCCCCCTGTATCTCTCTCTCTCTCTATCTCTCTCTCTATTCCACCACCATATACTCCCCCTGTATCTCTCTCTCTCTCTCTCTCTCTCTCTCTCTCTCTCTCTCTCTCTCTCTCTCTCCATTCCACCACCGTATACTCCCCCTGTATCTCTCTCTCTCTATCTCTCTCTCCATTCCACCACCGTATACTCCCCCTGTATCTCTCTCTCTCTCTCTCTCTCTCTCTCTATTCCACCACCGTATACTCCCCCTGTATCTCTCTCTCTCTCTCTCTCTCTCTCTATTCCACCACCATATACTCCCCCTGTATCTCTCTCTCTCTCTCTCTCTCTATCTCTCTATCTCTCTCTCCATTCCACCACCGTATACTCCCCCTGTATCTCTCTCTCTCTCTCTCTCTCTCTCTCCATTCCACCACCGTATACTCCCCCTGTATCTCTCTATCTCTCTCTCTATTCCACCACCATATACTCCCCCTGTATCTCTCTCTCTCTCTCTCTCTCTCTCTCTCTCTCTCTCTCTCTATCTCTCTCTCCATTCCACCACCATATACTCCCCCTGTATCTCTCTCTCTCTATCTCTCTCTCCATTCCACCACCATATACTCCCCCTGTACCTCTGTGTGCCTGTAGTTTAGTCACGGACGTCCACTGCAGTTGTTTAGCAGTGATTTTAATCTAATCTTAATCTCACTCAGTCTGTGACTGACCCTAATCTAGCACAGTGTCATTAATGGGATTATGCCCTGGCTGTGGCTCTAGTCCCTGCTCCCTGGCTCTGGTTCCTGCCTGGTACGAGTTGCAGGAGGGAGCACTTTAATGTCACACACAGACACAATGCCCTACAGCTTTACTGTACTGGTTCACTGTGGTGAATAACACACCGACACAATACCCTACAGCTTTACTGTACTGGTTCACTGTGGTGAATAACACACAGACACAATACCCTACAGCTTTACTGTACTGGTTCACTGTGGTGAATAACACACAGACACAATGCCCTACAGCTTTACTGTACTGGTTCACTGTGGTGAATAACACACAGACACAATACCCTACAGCTTTACTGTACTGGTTCACTGTGGTGAATAACACACAGACACAATACCCTACAGCTTTACTGTACTGGTTCACTGTGGTGACATGTAACAGAGACAGGGTTAGTTAGAAAGAGAGAGAGAGAGAGAGAGAGAGAGAGAGAGAGAGAGAGAGAGAGAGAGAGAGAGAGAGAGAGAGAGAGAGAGAGAGAGAGAGAGAGAGAGAGAGAGAGAGAGAGAGAGAGAGAGAGAGAGAGAGAGAGAGAGAGAGAGAGAGAGAGAGAGAGAGAGAGAGAGAGAGAGAGAGAGAATAGGGAGAGAGAGAGAGAGAGCAACAGGTTGTCTATCTGAAGATCTGTAATGTGTCTAGTGTAGAGAAGTAGTCTTCAGGACAACCAAGTTCAAGGAGAAGAGAGATTTGTGGTGTAATACTGCTGTTATACTGCCCCCTGCAGGATTTGGGACTTCAACCACACAGAAGAGGGTTTTATTTTGTAATACCCTGACAAGATGTACTGTCTCTCATACACCATGTCCTCAGTGAGCAGGGATGTACCATAATGTGAGATTTAAATTCTTCTTAACTCTCTCTCCCCTCTCTCTCTCTCCTCTGTCTCGCTCCTCCTCTCGCTCCCCCCTCTCTTTCCCCCTCTCTTTCCCCCTATCTTTCCCCCTCTCTCTCTCCCCTCTCTCTCTCTCCTCTGTCTCGCTCCTCCTCTCGCTCCCCCCTCTCTTTCCCCCTCTCTCTCTCTCTCTCTCTCTCTCTCTCTCTCTCTCTCTCTCTCTCTCTCTCTTTCCCCTCTCTCGACCCCCCCCCCCCCCCCCCACCAGGCGTTGTCGTACCTGGGTCTGGACGTGACAGAGGAGAAGAGGAGGAAGCTGAGAGAAAGTCTTATCACTGACCCACAGGGAACCGTGTCCTACGGAGGTATACTGTCTCCATAGCTACCACACACCTACTGTCTCCATAGCTACCACACACCTACTGTCTCCATAGCTACCACTCACCTACTGTCTATAGCTACCACACACCTACTGTCTCCATGGCTACCACACACCTACTGTCTCCATAGCTACCACACACCTACTGTCTCCATAGCTACCACACACCTACTGTCTCCATAGCTACCACTCACCTACTGTCTCTATAGCTACCACACACCTACTGTATCCATAACTACCACACACCTACTGTCTCCATAGCTACCACACACCTACTGTCTCCATAGCTACCACACACCTACTGTCTCCATAGCTACCACTCACCTACTGTCTCTATAGCTACCACACACCTACTGTATCCATAGCTACCACACACCTACTGTTTCCATAGCTACCACACACCTACTGTTTCCATAGCTACCACACACCTACTGTCTCCATAGCTACCACACACCTACTGTCTCCATAGCTACCCACACACCTACTGTCTCCATAGCTTCCACACACCTACTGTATCCATAGCTACCACACACCTATGGCCACTCCAATACCTTGACTTTGTTGTCCTTAAGACATCATTTTCTGGAATTTTTCAAGCTGTTTAAAGGCACAGTCAAGTTAGTGTATGTAAACTTCTGGTGGAACTTCCAGTGGAATTGTGATACAGTGAATTATAAGTGAAATAATCTGTCTGTAAACAATTGTTGGAAAAATGACTTGTGTCATGCACAAAGTAGATGTCCTAACCGACTTGCCAAAACTATAGTTTGTTAACAAGAAATGTGTGGAGTGGTTGAAAAACGAGTTTTAATGACTCCAACCTAAGTGTATGTAAACTTCCGACTTCAACTGTATATGCAGTATTTCTTCAGCCTCACTGTTACGCCTTCTTCACCACACTGTCTGTGTGGGGGGACCATTTCAGATTGTTAGTGATGTGTACGCCGAGGAACTTGAAGCTTTTCACCTTTTGCACTGCGGCCCCGTCGATGTCAATGCGAGTGTGCTCCCTCTACTGTTTCCTGAAGTTAGTTTACTGGTCCCACTTGGCCAGGGCCCTCACCTCCTCCCTGTAGGCTGTCTCGTTGTTGTTTGTAATCAGGCCTACCACTGTTGTGTCATCTAGTACAGGATGGGCCTTAGCACACCCTTATGGGGCCCCTGTATTGAGGATCAGCGTAGTGGAGGTGTTGTTGCCTACCTTCATCACCTGGGGGGCGGCCCGTCAGGAAGTCCAGGACCCAGTTGCACAGTTCAGGGTTCAGACCAAGGGCCCAGAGCTTAATGATGAGCTTGGAGGGTACTATGGTAGGGTGTCAGGTAAGTGGCCTCTCAAAGCACTTCATGATCACAGAAGTGAATGCTACGGGGCGATAGACATCTAGTGAAGTTCCCATTCGCTTTCTTGAGTACAGGAACAATGGTGGACATCTTGAAGCAAGTGGGGACAGCACACTGGGATAGTCCGTAAACACTCCAGCCAACTGGTCTGTGCATGCTCTGAGGACCGTCTGGGAAGGCAGCCCTGCGAGGGTTAACGCGCTTAAACGTCTTACTCACTTCAGCCACGGAGAACGAGAGTCGAGTCCTCGGGTGCGTCCTGTGTCGGTGTCGCTGTATTATCCTCGAAGCTGGCAAAGAAGGTGTTTAGCTTCGGGGAGCAAGATGTCGGTGTCGGCAGCGTGGCTGGTTTTCCCTTTGTAATCCGTAATTGTCTGGACTCCCTGCCACATATGTCTCGTGTCTGAGCCGTTGAATTTCCTTTATCTCTGTACTGACGTTGTGCCTGTTTGATTGCCTTACGGTGGGCATAACTGGACTGTTTGTATTCAACCATATTCCCAGTCGTGGTTAAATGCAGTAATTCGCACTTTCAGTTTTGCGTGAATGCTGCCATCAGTTCACGGTTATTGGTTTGGATAGGTTTTAATTGTAACAGTGGGAATAACATTCCCTATACACTTCCTGATGAACTCAGTCACTGTGTCTGTATATACATCAATGTTATTCTCAAAGGCAACCCGGAACATATCCCGGTCCGCGTGATCAAAACAATCTTGAAGCATGGATTCCGATTGGTCAGACCAGCATTGAATAGACCTTAGCACCAGTACTTCCTGTTTGAGTTTCTGCCTATAGGAAGGGAGGAACAGAATGGAGTTGTGATCTGATTTGCCGGAGGGAGAGCGGGGGAGGGCCTTGTAGCCATCCCGGAAGGGAGAGTAACAATGGTCCAGAGTTTTTGAAGCACTAGTACTACAGGTAATGTGTTGATAGAACTTCGGAAGCGTTTTCCTCAGATTTCCTTTATTAAAGTCTACAATAAATACAGCCTCAGGATATGTGGTTTCCATTTTGCACAAAGTCCAGTGTAGTTCCTTGAGAGCTGTCGTGGTAACGGCTTGAGGGGGAATATACATGGCTGTGACAATGACCGAAGAGAATTTTCTCGGGAGGTAATGATTGTGAGGAATTCTAGGTCGGGTGAACAAAAGGTTCTTGAGTTCCTGTATGTTACCACAATCACACCATGAGTAGTTCATCATGAAATATACACCTCTGCCTTTCTTCTTCTTCCCGGAGAGTTCTTTATTTGTATCTACACAATGTACTGAGAACCCAGCTGGCTCCATGGACAGGGACAGTATATCTGGAGAGAGCCATGATTCCGTGAAACAGAGTATGTTACAGTAGCTGATGTCTGTCTGGAAGGAGATCCTCGCCCTGAGCTCGTCTACTTTATTGTCCAGGGACTGAACATTATGTAGTAATATACTAGGAAGCATCGGATGGTGTGCATGCCTCCTAAGTCAAACTAAAAGTCCACTCCGAATACCTATTTTCCATCGGCAGCATCTTGGAGCAGCCTCTGGGATAAGTTAAAACGCCTTGGGGGTTACGAACAAAGGATCCATTTCAGGAAAGTCGTATTTCTGGTCGAAATGCTGGTGAGTTATCGCCGCTCTGATATCCAA
This sequence comes from Salvelinus namaycush, assembly GCF_016432855.1. Taxonomy (NCBI): domain Eukaryota; kingdom Metazoa; phylum Chordata; class Actinopteri; order Salmoniformes; family Salmonidae; genus Salvelinus; species Salvelinus namaycush. Next base: position 35,702 of record NW_024058353.1, on the reverse strand, counting down.
AAGTTATTTCCGGTTGTATGTAATCACACAAAAAAACGTTCAGAGCTAAATAAAACTCACAAAAAAACCTGAATACTGCAAAGTTGCTTAGGTGCTAGTAAAGAGCAGCCATGTCTGTCGACGCCATCCATTTCAATTCAGTCAATTCAGGGGGTAAACAACATTTCGACACAATAAGAAGTCTCATAGAGAAGCATTGAGGAAACTTGAACTGAGTTATAATTGGCTTGACCCCAACCCATCCCAGTCACACCAATATCCCTTTAACCTGTTAAGACAGTCTGTGTCCTCGATGGCTCCCTATTCACAAGCTACTACATAAAGGAATAGGGGTTCTGATTGGCTCCTCATGTTTTATACAGAGTATAACTCTTCTTTTGTGTTTGTTGTCGCCGGGCAGACTTCGTTGAGGCCACACGCAACGTCTACCAAGAGAATCTGGAGGAGGCGGGACTAGGGCAGAAAGAGTTCATGTTCTCCTATCACGAAGCAGCTAGCTTGATGGACACCTCTGCCTTCCACTCCCCGGTAAGAAAACAACATTGACTTGTGCTTCTTGTTTCAAAGTACTGGGTGTATTAAGTTCTTGTTATAGAGTCCTTGAGGCACTTCCTGACTTTGAGGCTTGTGTGACTTTGTGAAGTTTGAGTGAAGAGGATTTACAGACCGTGTTCCTTAGAGGAGATTTACACGCTGCAGCAGCACAAGGGAATCATCAAAGATGTCTTTAAGAGCTTCATTGTGACGGTCCCTGTCTCTCTTTCACACACACACACACACACACACACACACACACACACACACACACACACACACACACACACACACACACACACACACACACACACACACACACACACACACACACACACACACACACACACACACACACACACACACACAGTCTTTGAGAGCTGCCTACCTCTAAAACTTCCATTGTAATGTTCCCTGTCAGATGAAGGGTGTGCCTCTCACATCATTGTATGCATGAGTGTGTGTGTGCATGGGTTTGTGTACACGTACAGTGTGTAGCTCCAGTCTAACTGCTGTGTTGTGTACCAGACCTTTGATTCAGAATGCTCCTACAGTAGTGAAGAACTGGAACGCTTTCAGACGGAGGTGAAACAGCTGCAGAACCAGATTAAACAACTCAAGGTGAACTCACACTCCTGTCCAAACATCACATCTCTGTGTCAGTGGGTGGGTGTGAGAGAGAGAGAGTGAGAGAGAGAGTGAGAGAGAGAGAGTGAGAGAGAGTGAGAGAGAGAGAGTGAGAGAGAGTGAGAGAGTGAGAGAGAGTGAGAGAGAGTGAGAGAGAGAGAGAGAGAGGAGAGAGAGAGAGAGAGAGAGAGAGAGAGAGAGAGAGAGAGAATTACATTTTTTAACACTCATTTTCACATATCCACTGCAACTGATAGTGTTATAACCACTGGCTAAACTAATAGCTTTTCTCAACATAATTCATAACTTTATAATTTATAACTAAATGTAATGTCAATCTAATAAATCACACTGAAATGAAATGTTGAACAAATAATATATATTTATAATTATACTGAAAAAATATGTAAATGCGTCATGTAAAGTGTTGGTCCAAAAAGCTTATTTCCCTCAAATTGTGAACAAATATGTTTACATCCTGTTAGTGAGCATTTCTCCTTTGCCAAGATAATCCATCCACCTGACAGAGGTGGTGTATCAACAAGCTGATTAAACAGCATGATCATTACACAGGTGCACCTTGGACTGGGGACAATAAAAGGGCACTCTAAAATGTGCAGTTATGTCTCTAGTTTTGAGGGAGCGTGCAATTGGCATGCTGACTACAGGAATGTCCACCAGAGCTGTTGCCAGATAATTTAATGTTAATTTCTCTACCATAAGCCGCTTCCAACATTGTTTTAGAGAATTTGGCAGTACGTCTAACCTCACAACCGCAGACCATGATTAACCATGCCAGCCCAGGACCTCCACATCAGGCTTCTTCACCTGCGGGATCGTCTGAGACCAGCCACCCGGACAACTGATGAAACTGTGGGTTTGCACAACCAAAGAATTTCTGAACAAACGGTCAGAAACCGTCTTAGGGCATTTCATCTGCGTCGTCCTCGCCAGGGTCTTGACCTGACTGCAGTTCGGCGTTTAACCGACTTCAGTGGGCAAATGTTCCCCTTCGATGGTCACTGGCACGCTGGAGAAGTGCGCTCTTCACGGATGAATCCCAGTTTCAACTGTACCGGGCAGATGGCAGACAGCGTGTATGGTGTCATGTGGGCGAGCGGTTTACTGATGTCAACGTTGTGAACAGAGCTCCCCATGGTGGCAGTGGGGTTATGGTATGGGCAGGCATAAGCTACAGACAACGAACACAATTGCATTTTATTGATGGCAATCTGAATGCACAGAGATACTGAGATGATATCCCATTGTCGTGTCATTCATCCGCCTCCATCAACTCATGTTTCAGCATGATAATGCACGGCCCCATGTCACAAGGATCTGTATACAATTCATGGAAGCTGAATATAAACAGTTTTTCCATGACCTTATTACTCATCAGACATGTTACCCATTGAGCATGTTTGGCATGCTCTGAATCGACATGTACAACAGAGTGTTCCAGTTCCCGCCAATATCCATCAACTTCACACAGCCATTGAAGAGGAGTGGGACAACATTCCACAGGCCACAATCAACAGCCTGATCAACTATGCGAAGGAGATGTGTCGCGCTGCATGAGGCAAATGGTCACACCAGATACTGACAGTTTTTTTTTTTAAAGGTACCTCTGACCAACAGATGCATATCTCCAATCATGTGAAATCCATAGATTACGGCCTAATGAATTTATTTCAATTGACTGATTTCCTTCTATGAACTGGAACTCAGGAACATGTTTGAAATTGTTGCATGTTGCATTTATATTTTTGTTCAGTGTTAGTTGTTATTTCACAACAATCCTCATTTTCATACACCATGTACAGTATATGTACACTTGTAAATGTTTATATACAATTATAAACTGGGTGGTTCGAGCCCTGAATGCTGATTGGCTGAAATGACAGAACATTTGTTTTTACTGTTCTAATTACTTTGGTAACCAGTTTATAATAGCAATAAGGCACCTCAGGGGTTTGTGGTGTATGGTATCCAGGCACTCCGCATTGTGTCGTGCTAAGAACAGCCCTTAGCTGTTGTAAACTCAGCAAAAAAAGAAACATCCCATTTTCAGGACACTGTCTTTCAAAGATAATTCGTAAAAATCCAAATAACTTCACAGATCTTCATTGTAAAAGGTTTAAACACTGTTTCCCATGCTTGTTCAATGAACCATAAACAATTAATGAACATGCACCTGTGGAACGGTCGTTAAGACACTAACAGCTTTAAGGTCACAGTTATGAAAACTTAGGACACCAAAGAGGCCTTTCTACTGACTCTGAAAAACACCAAAGAAGATGCTCGGGGTCCTTGCTCACCTGCGTGAATGTGCCTTAGGCATGCTGCAAGGTGGCATGAGGACTGCAGATGTGGCCAGGGCAATAAATTGCAATGTCCATACTGTGAAACACCTAAGACAGCACTACAGGGAGACAGGATGGACAGCTGATCGTCCTCGCAGTGGCAGACCACGTGTAACAACACCTGCACAGGATCGGTACATCCGAACATCACACCTGCGGGACAGGCACAGGATGGCAACAACAACTGACCGAGTTACACCAGGAACGCACAATCCCTCCATCAGTGCTCAGACTGTCCGCAATAGGCTGAGAGAGGCTGGACTGAGGGCTTGTAGGCCTGTTGTAAGGCAGGTCCTCACCAGACATCACCGGCAACAACGTCGCTTATGGGCACACACCCACCATCGCTGGACCAGACAGGACTGGCAAAAAGTGCTCTTCACTGACGAGTCGCAGTTTTGTCTCACCAGGGTTGATGGTCGGATTCGTGTTTAATCGCCGAAGGAATGAGCGTTACACTGAGGCCTGCACTCTGGAGCGGGATCGATTTGGAGGTGGAGGGTCCGTCATGGTCTGTGGAGGTGTATCACAGCATCATCGGACTGAGCTTGTTGTCATTGCAGGCTATCTCAACGCTGTGTGTTACAGGGAAGACATCCTCCTCCCTCATGTGGTACCCTTCCTGCAGGCTCATCCTGACATGACCCTCCAGCATGACAATGCCACCAGCCATACTGCTCGTTCTGTGCGTGATTTCCTGCAAGACAGGAATGTCAGTGTTCTACCATGGCCAGCGAAGAGCCCGGATCTCAATCCCATTGAGCACGTCTGGGACCTGTTAGATCGGAGGGTGAGGGCTAGGGCCATTCCCCACAGAAATGTCCAGGAACTTGCAGGTGCCTTGGTGGAAGAGTGGGGTAACATCTCACAGCAAGAACTGGCAAATCTGCTGCAGTCCATGAGGAGGAGATGCACTGCAGTACTTAATGCAGCTGGTGGCCACACCAGATACTGACTGTTACTTTTGATTTTGATCCCCCCTTTGTTCAGGGACACATTATTCAATTTCTGTTATTCACATGTCTGTGGAACTTGTTCAGTTTATGTCTCAGTTGTTGAATCTTGTTATGTTCATACAAATATTTACACGTTAAGTTTGCTGAAAATGAACGCAGTTGACAGTGAGAGGATGTTTCTTTTTTTGCTAAGTTTATATTGGCCACACCCCCTCGGGCCTTATTGCTTAAATATACAATGTTACTATGTTACTATTTTACAAAGTTACAATGTGCAATGTGTATCAGAGTAACATTGAATTGACTTCAACTTTGTTCACAGTCCATTCACAGTCAACCTGCTGGTTTTCCAACACTACCCCAGGTCAGTCAACCTGCTGGTCTTCCTACACTACCCCAGGTCAGTCAGTCTGCTGGTTTTCCTACACTACCCCAGATCAGTCAACCTGCTAGTTTTCCTACACTACCCCAGATCAGTCAACCTGCTGGTTTTCCTACATTACCCCAGATCAGTCAACCTGCTGGTTATCCTACACTACCACAGATCAGTCAACCTGCTGGTTTTCCTACATTACCCCAGATCAGTCAACCTGCTAGTTTTCCTACACTACCCCAGATCAGTCAACCTGCTGGTTTTCCTACATTACCCCAGGTCAGTCAACCTGCTGGTTTTCCTACACTACCCCAGATCAGTCAACCTGCTGGTTTTCCTACACTACCCCAGATCAGTCAACCTGCTGGTTTTCCTACACTACCCCAGATCAGTCAACCTGCTAGTTTTCCTACATTACCCCAGATCAGTCAACATGCTGGTTTTCCTACACTACCCCAGATCAGTCAACCTGCTGGTTTTCCTACACTACCCCAGATCAGTCAACCTGCTGGTTTTCCTACACTACCCCAGATCAGTCAACCTGCTGGTTTTCCTACACTACCCCAGATCAGTCAACATGCTGGTTTTCCTACACTACCCCAGGTCAGTCAACCTGCTGGTTTTCCTACACTACCCCGGGACACAGAGCACAGCAAGTCAACCCTGGAGGAGGAGCTACACAACACCTCAGAGGTGAGTGACAACCAGACTCAGCCAATCACAATGCTTAAGAATAGGTTGATGAAGCAGTATTATATTGTATTTAGTATATCCCATCATATCCCACCGTTTCCCATCATATCCCATCATATCCCATCGCATCCCATCGCATCGCAGCGTATCCCACCGTATCCCATCGCATCCCATCGCATCGCAGCGTATCCCACCGTATCGCACCGTATCCCAGCGTATCCCACCGTATCGCAGCGTATCCCACCGTATCCCATCGTATCGCAGCGTATCCCACCGTATCCCATCGTATCGCAGCGTATCCCATCATATCCCACCGTATCCCACCGTATCGCATCGTATCCCACCGTATCGCATCGTATCCCAGCGTATCTCAACGTATCGTAGGTAATCCCACCGTATCCCAGCGTATCCCACCGTATCCCAGCGTATCGCAGCGTATCCCACCATATCCCATCGTATCCCACCGTATCCCACCGTATCCCACCGTATCCCACCGTATCCCATCGTATCCCACCGTATCCCATCGTATCCCACCGTATCCCATCGTATCCCACCGTATCCCACCATATCCCACCGTATCCCATCATATCCCACCGTATCCCATCATATCCCACCGTATCCCACCATATCCCACCGTATCCCATCATATCCCACCGTATCCCACCATATCCCACCGTATCTCACCGTATCCCATCATATCCCACCATATCCCACCGTATCCCATCGTATCCCATCGTATCCCACCGTATCCCATCGTATCCCACCGTATCCCACCGTATCCCATCGTATCCCATCGTATCCCACCGTATCCCATCGTATCCCACCGTATCCCACCGTATCGCAGCGTATCCCACCGTATCCCATCGTATCCCACCGTATCCCATCGTATCCCACCGTATCCCACCGTATCCCACCGTATCCCACCATATCCCATCATATCCCACCGTATCCCACCATATCCCATCATATCCCACCGTATCCCATCGTATCGCAGCTTATCCCATCGTATCCAAACCTTATCCCACCTTATCCCACCGTATCTCATCTTATCCTATCATATCCTATCGTATCCTGTCCTATCTTATCGTATTCTATCGTATCCTATCGTATCTTATCCTATCTTGTCCTATCTTTGCCAGGCATAGTTGTATTAACACACTCTCATTCTTGCTCTTTTTCCTTCACTCATTCCCTCCCTCTCTCTCCATCCCTCCCTCCCTCATTCCCTCTCCCTCCCTCCCTCATTCCCTCTCCCTCCCTCCATCCCTCCCTCCCTTATTCCCTCCCTCCCTCTCTCTCCATCCCTCCCTCCCTCCCTCATTCCCTCTCCATCCCTCCCTCCCTCATTCCCTCCCTCTCTCTCCATCCCTCCCTCCCTCATTCCCTCTCCCTCCCTCATTCCCTCTCCCTCTCCCTCCCTCATTCCCTCTCCCTCTCTCCATCCCTCCCTCCCTCATTCCCTCTCCCTCCCTCCATCAGAAAGTGTGTGCGACGGTGGAGGAGAACAGTCGTCTGAAGACTCGTCTGCAGGTAATATTTATCCTCTAATAAACCCCTAAACAAGACAAGAGAATTCACCCCCACAGCTGCTCCATGGTCTCTCTATGTGTACAGTATGTGTACTCATGTAAATGTCTGCAGTACGGCTGTCCCTCCCGGCTCCAACCTCTATGTGTACAGTATGTGTCCCAAGTTGAATTTCCATTGGAAATGGGAAGTTGAATTTCTGTTAGACCTTGGGTACTTCTTCATCTCCTCTTCTTCTTCTTCTTCTCTTCTTCTTCTTCTTCTTCTTCTTCTTCTTCTTCTTCTTCTTCTTCTTCTTCTTCTTCTTCTTCTTCTACCCCTGCAGGTAGTGGAGGCAGTGCAGAGAGACAGACAGAGTAACAGTGCAGAGCAGGACTATGAAGAGGTCATTACACTGCTAGAGGCTGAGATCAAAGACCTGAAGAACCAACTGGCGGGCAAGAACCAGAAGGGTCTGGAAGCTACTAAGGTAGACTTAAAACCCATTTATGGAAGAAAGGACTAGTGTCGTCTGGGTGGGCCGCAGACACAAGTGATGACAAAGCAGTCAGAAAGACTAGTGTCGTCTGGGTGGGCCGCAGACACAAGTGATGACAAAGCAGTCAGAAAGACTAGTGTCGTATGGGTGGGCCGCAGACACAAGTGATGACAAAGCAGTCAGAAAGACTAGTGTCGTCTAGGTGGGCCGCAGACACAAGTGATGACAAAGCAGTCAGAAAGATGTGCAGGTTGGTTGCAGTGGAGGGCAGCAGACCTCTCCATTTCTGAAACACTCCAGACAATTGTTTGTGACCCAGCAGGACAACACTAGTCTTTTCTACCATAGAATACTGTGACCCAGCAGGACAGCACTAGTCTTTTCTACCATAGAATACTGTGACCCAGCAGGACAGCACTAGTCTTTTCTACCATAGAATACTGTGACCCAGCAGGACAGCACTAGTCTTTTCTACCATAGAATACTGTGACCCAGCAGGACAACACTAGTCTGTTCTACCATAGAATACTGTGACCCAGCAGGACAACATTAGTCTTTTCTACCATAGAATACTGTGACCCAGCAGGACAGCACTAGTCTTTTCTACCATAGAATACTGTGACCCAGCAGGACAGCACTAGTCTTTTCTACCATAGAATACTGTGACCCAGCAGGACAGCACTAGTCTGTTCTACCATAGAATACTGTGACCCAGCAGGACAACACTAGTCTTTTCTACCATAGAATACTGTGACCCAGCAGGACAACACTAGTCTTTTCTACCATAGAATACTGTGACCCAGCAGGACAACACTAGTCTTTTCTACCATAGAATACTGTGACCCAGCAGGACAACACTAGTCTTTTCTACCATAGAATACTGTGACCCAGCAAGACACCACTAGTCTTTTCTACCATAGAATACTGTGACCCAGCAGGACAACACTAGTCTTTTCTACCATAGAATACTGTGACCCAGCAGGACAACACTAGTCTTTTCTACCATAGAATACTGTGACCCAGCAGGACAACACTAGTCTTTTCTACCATAGAATACTGTGACCCAGCAGGACAGCACTAGTCAGGAAGATGTGATGGAGTTTAACAGGAAGTGATTCTGTGTGTTATACTCCAGGAAGATGTGATGGAGCTAAACAGGAAGTTGTCGATGATTGACTGTCAGCTGAGGAAGTCTGAGCTGAGCAGAAGACACCTGGAGATCTCCAACAAGAAACTACTGGGATTCGCACAGGTACACTACACCTGTAACACATCTGTGACACACCCCCGACACACCTTTACAACAACACTCACCTGTCCACCTCTCATACAACTAACTCCTGGGCTTCACACAGGTAACATTACATCTGTAACACACCTTTACAACAACACTCACCTGTCCACCTCTCATACAACTAACTCCTGGGCTTCACACAGGTAACATTACATCTGTAACACACCTTTACAACAACACTCATCTGTCCACCTCTCATACAACTAACTCCTGGGCTTCACACAGGTAACATTACATCTGTAACACACCTTTACAACAACACTCATCTGTCCACCTCTCATACAACTAACTCCTGGGCTTCACACAGGTAACATTACATCTGTAACACACCTTTACAACAACACTCATCTGTCCACCTCTCATACAACTAACTCCTGGGCTTCACACAGGTAACATTACATCTGTAACACACCTTTACAACAACACTCACCTGTCCACCTCTCATACAACTAACTCCTGGGCTTCACACAGGTAACATTACATCTGTAACACACCTTTACAACAACACTCACCTGTCCACCTCTCATACAACTAACTCCTGGGCTTCACACAGGTAACATTACATCTGTAACACACCTTTACAACAACACTCACCTGTCCACCTCTCATACAACTAACTCCTGGGCTTCACACAGGTAACATTACATCTGTAACACACCTTTACAACAACACTCACCTGTCCACCTCTCATACAACTAACTCCTGGGCTTCACACAGGTAACATTACATCTGTAACACACCTTTACAACAACACTCACCTGTCCACCTCTCATACAACTAACTCCTGGGCTTCACACAGGTAACATTACATCTGTAACACACCGTTACAACAACACTCACCTGTCCACCTCTCAACTGTAAACACAGTCACACAGGTTGTGTAACACACCAACCTGTGAGCCCTAGCTGACGCCTCTCTGGTCATGCTCTGTTGTGTTCTGAACCTGTACTGCCACCTAGTGGTTCAAAACTACTTTCTAGTTTTATGTATGTGGATTTCTGTGCTGACTGACTGGCTGACTGGCTGGCTGGCTGACTGACTGGCTGACTGACTAGCTGGCTGGCTGGCTGGCTGGCTGGCTGTCCGACTGGCTGACTGGCTGACTGGCTGACTGGCTGGCTGGCTGGCTGACTGGCTGACTGGCTGACTGTGTTTATTTCTCAGAATGTTCACAAAGTGCTCACCACCCCCAGCTTGTTTGGAATGGAAAATGGGTAAGTGCTTATCTTGTAAATCGAACTCCTTTATGACAATTCTTCTGTCATTCTGACAGTCTGTTGATATGACCAGAGGGTTTGGGTGTGTGTGCATGTGTGCTTCCTTGTACTAATAGGAGTAACAGGACCTCTCCAGCCACAGACAGTCCAGAGACCCCCTCTCCCATCCCAGACCCAGCCTGCCAGTTAGCTGCAGAGGCCAGGGAGCTGGTGGAGGGGGTCAGATCCCTGAGCAGCACCGATGATACAGCCCCTCTCAGTGACTCAGAAGCGGGTGAACCACCTGACCCAGCCATGGACCCTAACTGGGCAACACAGTAAGTATGTATGATCAGCACTTACTTCCACTCACAACCCATCTGTATCTAGATGGAATATGGCCTCTGAGTATTTGATAGCCATAGTCTTCCCTCTCCTCTCTCCTCCTTACCTTCCACTCTCCTCCTTCCCTCTCCTCTCTCCTCCTTCCCTCTCCTCTCTCCTCCTTCCCTCTCCTCTCTCCTCCTTCCCTCTCCTCTCTCCTCCTTACCTTCCACTCTTCCTTATCTTCCTCTCTCCTCTCTCCTCTCTCCTCCTTCCCTCTCCTCTCTCCTCCTTCCCTCTCCTCCTTCCCTCTCCTCTCTCCTCCTTCCCTCTCCTCTCTCCTCCTTCCCTCTCCTCTCTCCTCCTTCCCTCTCCTCTCTCCTCCTTCCCTCTCCTCCTTCCCTCTCCTCTCTCCTCCTTCCCTCTCCTCTCTCCTCCTTCCCTCTCCTCCTTCCCTCTCCTCTCTCCTCCTTCCCTCTCCTCTCTCCTCCTTACCTTCCACTCTTCCGTATCTTCCTCTCTCCTCTCTCCTCCTTCCCTCTCTTCTCTCCTCCTTCCCTCTCCTCCTTCCCTCTCCTCTCTCCTCCTTCCCTCTCCTCTCTCCTCCTTCCCTCTCTCCTCTCCTCCTTCCCTCTCCCCTCTCCTCCTTCCCTCTCCTCTCTCCTCCTTATCTTCCTATCTTCCCTCTCCTCCTTCCCTCTTCCCTCTCCTCCTTCCCTCTCCTCTCTCCTCCTTCCCTCTCCTCTCTCCTCCTTCCCTCCCTCTCTTCCTTCCCTCTCCTCTCCTCCTTCCCTCTCCTCTCTCCTCCTTCCCTCTCCCCTCTCCTCCTTATCTTCCTATCTCCTCTCTCCTCCTTCCCTCTCCTCTCTCCTCCTTCCCTCCCTCTCTTCCTTATCTTCCCTCCCTCTCTTCCTTATCTTCCCTCTCCTCTCTCCTCCTTCCCTCTCCTCTCTCCTCCTTCCCTCCCTCTCTTCCTTCCCTCTCCTCTCCTCCTTCCCTCTCCTCTCTCCTCCTTCCCTCTCCCCTCTCCTCCTTATCTTCCTATCTCTCTCTCCTCCTTCCCTCTCCTCTCTCCTCCTTCCCTCTCCTCTCTCCTCCTTCCCTCCCTCTCTTCCTTATCTTCCCTCCCTCTCTTCCTTATCTTCCCTCTCCTCTCTCCTCCTTCCCTCTCCTCTCTCCTCCTTCCCTCTCCTCTCTCCTCCTTCCCTCTCCTCTCTCCTCCTTCCCCCCTCTCTTCCTTCCCTCTCCTCTCCTCCTTCCCTCTCCTCTCTCCTCCTTCCCTCTCCCCTCTCCTCCTTATCTTCCTATCTCCTCTCTCCTCCTTCCCTCTCCTCTCTCCTCCTTCCCTCTCCTCTCTCCTCCTTCCCCCCTCTCTTCCTTCCCTCTCCTCTCCTCCTTCCCTCTCCTCTCTCCTCCTTCCCTCTCCCCTCTCCTCCTTATCTTCCTATCTCCTCTCTCCTCCTTCCCTCTCCTCTCTCCTCCTTCCCTCTCCTCTCTCCTCCTTCCCTCCCTCTCTTCCTTATCTTCCCTCCCTCTCTTCCTTATCTTCCCTCTCCTCTCTCCTCCTTCCCTCTCCTCTCTCCTCCTTCCCTCCCTCTCTTCCTTCCCTCTCCTCTCCTCCTTCCCTCTCCTCTCTCCTCCTTCCCTCTCCCCTCTCCTCCTTATCTTCCTATCTCCTCTCTCCTCCTTCCCTCTCCTCTCTCCTCCTTCCCTCCCTCTCTTCCTTATCTTCCCTCCCTCTCTTCCTTATCTTCCCTCTCCTCTCTCTTCCTTCCCTCTCCTCTCCTCCTTCCCTCTCCTCTCTCCTCCTTCCCTCTCCCCTCTCCTCCTTATCTTCCTATCTCCTCTCTCCTCCTTCCCTCTCCTCTCTCCTCCTTCCCTCTCCTCTCTCCTCCTTCCCTCCCTCTCTTCCTTATCTTCCCTCCCTCTCTTCCTTATCTTCCCTCTCCTCTCTCCTCCTTCCCTCTCCTCTCTCCTCCTTCCCTCCCTCTCTTCCTTCCCTCTCCTCTCTCCTCCTTCCCTCTCCTCTCTCCTCCTTCCCTCTCCTCTCTCCTCCTTCCCTCCCTCTCTTCCTTATCTTCCCTCCCTCTCTTCCTTATCTTCCCTCTCCTCTCTCCTCCTTCCCTCTCCTCTCTCCTCCTTCCCTCCCTCTCTTCCTTCCCTCTCCTCTCTCCTCCTTCCCTCTCCTCTCTCCTCCTTCCCTCCCTCTCTTCCTTATCTTCCCTCCCTCTCTTCCTTATCTTCCCTCTCCTCTCTCCTCCTTCCCTCCCTCTCTTCCTTCCCTCTCCTCTCTCCTCCTTCCCTCTCCCCTCTCCTCCTTCCCTCCCTCTCTTCCTTCCCTCTCCTCTCTCCTCCTTCCCTCTCCTCTCTCCTCCTTCCCTCTCCTCTCTCCTCCTTCCCTCTCCACTCTCCTCCTTCCCTCTCCACTCTCCTCCTTCCCTCCCTCTCTTCCTCAGCCCTCATAGCTCGCAGGCTCAGACATCTCCTACAGACGTTCCAGCCAAAGACAAGCGCCACCAGTAGAGGACGTTCAGAGAACGTCACAGAGAGCGTTTTAGAGAACGTTACGAGGACGTCAAAAGAACAACGTGGCTGGGGACTAGGCTCAGAAGAACACTGTGATTGGCTGACTAGCTTTACCTAAAAACTACCAACAACCCTTTAAAAGACAGACAGACAAATTGAGAGAGACAACCAGACAGACTGTATGTAGGATGCTATACAGTGTGCGTAAAAAATAATACTTACAACTCTTTAAAAATGAACTACTGTCATTAGTTGAGGCTTCAGTCAGTGTTTTGGGATTGCTTTACCGATTAACCGCAAAATGTTCTAGTTGATCTGTTTTCTAATACAGCTGTATGTGTACTTACATTTCTCTGTTGATATTTAGCATTTGTCAGAATGTGAACGAAGGGGAGATTCTCAACTGGGAGCGACTGGGAAGGATAGCAGGTTTTGAGGTGAAATGGCAGAGACTTGTAGATGCAGTTCAGTTTGTTCCAAAGAGCTTGCCGTAGCCGATTAGACAGCACTACAAAGCCAAGACGCTACCGTTGGGTTTGTAGGTGTTCAGACGTACAGCATGAGCTATGATGATGATGATGATGATGATGATGATGCACTGAACCTTTCTATCCCTGAGTTCCAATACTCTATAAAAGATTCCTTCTCTCATGTCCTATTTCCTTGTATCCTATTTCCTTGTATCCTTCCTGACCACTGAAATATGGAGAGACCGGATGGTTACATTCAATATGCTGGTATGACATTGGCTGCTCGTCAAATTGGTTCATTTATTTTTGGGATCAGCGGTCCTCACGGATACGAAGAGAGATGAAGACGTTTGTGTTCATTATCTGAGAGATGACAGAAATGTGTATTTTTGCTCACAACCCTTCCAGAGGTGAGGAGAGGAAGCAAGGCTAGGATATTGGAACCTAGCCCTAGCTGTCTCTATAGCTGTATCGCCACGGGTACAGTAAGTGCCCTGTATGTGTATACTTCAGAGAGAGAGGATAACGTGAACGATGTGCCCTGATCCAAAGCGTGTCATCCTGATGACATCGTGTCACCATGGTGATGACCCTGTGTACAGAAACTGTTTGTCCCTTATACTGAAGTGCTCTGATGAACTGTCTGTCTGTTTTGAAGATGATTTTGTACTGGAAAAGCCAATTTTCTGTTTCGGATAGCGAAGAAGAGGAAGAAGCTTTAGGACCTGCACGAGCTGTCATGGCGACGCCGAGACGTCTGCTTTTGCTTTTATTATAAAACCTTGTAAATCTTTAAGCTGAAAGAAATATTGCACTCTCCTTTGATGTCCTTCTCCACATCTTCTGACTGATGCACACACACACACACACACACACACACACACACACACACACACACACACACACACACACACACACACACACACACACACACACACACACACACACACACACACACACACACACACACACACACACGAACACATAAACACACAGACACACACACACACACACACAAATCCGCTGGACCCAGCCAGAGCTTACTATAGTATGTCTGTGTCAATTGAAGCTCGTTCATGGCTTTGTCTATGAGGATTCCTTTCTTCCTTACTGTTGAGTTCTGTGAATACTTACTACGCTGTCATATCACATATGTCCCGTAACTTCTGTTAGAACTGCGTCTCCATAGCGACAGCTGTGTGGAGGTTCCGTTCCATAACCATAACCCACAGGTTGTTGGCTTGTCCTCTGAGATGGAGGTTATGTCACCAAGACAATACAAAAAGAATGGAAAAAACAACAATGGCCTTTTAGCAGTGGCTGTGTCTCAATAGTCCTAACTAGCTCCCTTTCCTCGTGTCCTTTCCTTGTGTCCTTTTCCTTCAGGATCAGTGATATGGAAAGGAGTGATACTGTAGGTAAAAAAGCAATATGGTGGAAAGCCATTCCAATCCTTTCACCTGTTAGAGGTCCTGAAGGAAAGGAGATGAGGGGAGGAGACAAGGAAAGGAAGTAATGAAAGAGTATTGAGACCCAGCCGGTGTCTTATCAACTCAAAACACCTGATACTTCCTTAGTGCTAATGAAGGAAAGGAGACAAGGAAGGAAGCCAATGACGAATATTGAGACACAACGCAAAGCAGTGTATCTCAACTGGAAACACCATCCGTAGCGTAATCATCAGTACCATCATATCACTGCATGGTTCTGGTTCTGACAACCTGGCGTTCAACATCCAACTATGGACTCAAATGTTTGGTTTCAGGAATGTAGAGAAAAACATTAGTTATTCTGTCTTGTTTAAATGAATAGGTTGTATGACAACAATACCTGTGTGGTGGGATATATGGGCTTGCGTCCCAATAATCTCTCCTTTCTCCCGAAGTGTGCACTTGTTCACTTTCCTTTATGGATTTCAAAGGACATGACTGGAATATGGAACTCCCTCTAGAGTCCAGCCCATGCCAACACCAATCCAATTATTTTACATTTGTATGGAGTAGTGAACGAGTGCACACTTCAGGAAAGAAAGAGAGACTATTGGGACACAAGTCAAGGAGATCTGTACAACAGGAGGTCATCTAACATTAATAAGACATACCGTAGCCGGCTAAATGTGTCAGATGTGTTGTGTTTATATTGTTAAATGCACATGCTTTTCCAAACTGACTGACACGTAGTCCTGTAATTGAACTAGATTGCATCTTATGTGTGGCCTCCGAACTTTATTTTACTGTTTTTAATAAAGGATTAACCTCAAATACATCAGTGTACCTGTAGTTTCCTACTATATATATTTCTACATGTCTGTGTTTGACTTCAACACCGGCCTACTAACAACAGGGGAGTAATCAAGGTTCAGGGAAGGCAGGTGAATGTACATTTCAATTCAACAATGTCATATATTTTCAATGTGGACTCTTCTTGTTGCAGTCTTGAGTTTTCTGAATTGACCCCAACCCTGGTAGTAATCCTGGGCTTATACGTAGTACCTCTAAATGCTTGTGTGAACAAGCAGCCGCCCAAAGGCTTGTGTCAGTCTTTTATTAGATCACCAAAACACTAGACACATCTGTGGGATCATCTGGTTCTCCTCTCCATCATAACAGACTAAATATCATCTGGTTCTCCTCTCCATCATAACAGACTAAATATCATCTGGTTCTCCTCTCCATCATAACAGACTAAATATCATCTGGTTCTCCTCTCCATCATAACAGACTAAATATCATCTGGTTCTCCTCTCCATCATAACAGACTAAATATCATCTGGTTCTCCTCTCCATTACAACAGACTAAATATCATCTGGTTCTCCTCTCCATCCTAACAGACTAAATATCATCTGGTTCTCCTCTCTATCATAACAGACTAAATATCATCTGGTTCTCCTCTCCATCATAACAGACTAAATATAATCTGGTTCTCCTCTCCATCATAACAGACTAAATATCATCTGGTTCTCCTCTCCATCACAACAGACTAAATATCATCTGGTTCTCCTCTCCATCATAACAGACTAAATATCATCTGGTTCTCCTCTCCATCATAACAGACTAAATATCATCTGGTTCTCCTCTCCATCACAACAGACTAAATATCATCTGGTTCTCCTCTCCATTACAACAGACTAAATATCATCTGGTTCTCCTCTCCATCATAACAGACTAAATATCATCTGGTTCTCCTCTCCATCATAACAGACTAAATATCATCTGGTTCTCCTCTCCATCATAACAGACTAAATATCATCTGGTTCTCCTCTCCATCATAACAGACTAAATATCATCTGGTTCTCCTCTCCATCATAACAGACTAAATATCATCTGGTTCTCCTCTCCATCATAACAGACTAAATATCATCTGGTTCTCCTCTCCATCATAACAGACTAAACATCATCTGGTTCTCCTCTCTATCATAACAGACTAAATATCATCTGGTTCTCCTCTCCATCATAACAGACTAAATATCATCTGGTTCTCCTCTCCATCATAACAGACTAAATATCATCTGGTTCTCCTCTCTATCATAACAGACTAAATATCATCTGGTTCTCCTCTCCATCATAACAGACTAAATATCATCTGGTTCTCCTCTCCATCATAACAGACTAAATATCATCTGGTTCTCCTCTCCATCATAACAGACTAAATATCATCTGGTTCTCCTCTCTATCATAACAGACTAAATATCATCTGGTTCTCCTCTCCATCACAGCAGACTAAATATCATCTGGTTCTCCTCTCCATCACAGCAGACTAAATATCATCTGGTTCTCCTCTCCATCATAACAGACTAAATATCATCTGGTTCTCCTCTCCATCATAACAGACTAAATATCATCTGGTTCTCCTCTCCATCATAACAGACTAAATATCATCTGGTTCTCCTCTCCATCATAACAGACTAAATATCATCTGGTTCTCCTCTCCATCATAACAGACTAAATATCATCTGGTTCTCCTCTCCATCATAACAGACTAAATATCATCTGGTTCTCCTCTCCATCATAACAGACTAAACATCATCTGGTTCTCCTCTCTATCATAACAGACTAAATATCATCTGGTTCTCCTCTCCATCATAACAGACTAAATATCATCTGGTTCTCCTCTCCATCATAACAGACTAAATATCATCTGGTTCTCCTCTCTATCATAACAGACTAAATATCATCTGGTTCTCCTCTCCATCATAACAGACTAAATATCATCTGGTTCTCCTCTCCATCACAGCAGACTAAATATCATCTGGTTCTCCTCTCCATCATAACAGACTAAATATCATCTGGTTCTCCTCTCCATCATAACAGACTAAATATCATCTGGTTCTCCTCTCCATCATAACATATCATCATCATACATTTCTAAGAAAACTTGAAAACAAAAGACTGGAAAAATAACTGTTTATAAGAGCTATATCACATATTTGTTCTCTCCAAATGATTCACAAAAACAATCTTGAGTATTTTACAGGTGTGACATGTAGTTCTCATCTTGTACACATGATGTCGTCTCAGTCCTAACGTAATAGTTCCAGGAAGTGAGAGAGAGATTTGAAGGACATATATAGATTTTTTGTTACTCCTTAACCTATACCATATACAGGATATATATTAGCTATGTGGAATGTAAGCAAATTGTTTCCTGGCCATTCATTTTATTCCATCGTCCAGTTGTTACATTTATAACAACTGTATTTTGAGAACCTATCACTTATTTCACAAGAAACGTTGATGCCCGTTCATCTTTAGGCAGGCGAGATGGTCTCCACCTTCACCTCCTTGTCCTTCACCTTGGAGCAGGAGCCCCGCTTGTTCCAGGCCTCAGGGAGGAAAGGGATCTTCTCCAGTCTAGAGAGGTAGATGATGGGCTGGATACTACTGCTGATGTTAATGAAGGCGTACCCCACCGGCTGCACCAGGCAGCGGAACGTATCCAGAGGGTAGTGGTCCTGGAAGGGGATATCAGAACACTCAACTGCCGTGCAACAAATATAATAGGATTTTTATCTTTGTTCATCTGGCAATATCACTGAGGACAGTGCTACTGTAGGGTTGCAACGTTCTGGTGACTTTCCCAACATTCCCATGTTTCCAAGAAATCCTTGTTGGAGTATTCTGGGTTTCCCGTTAATTCCCTTCCTATTCCGGGAATCTTCCAACCAGGATTTGTAGCAAACGTGGGAA
The DNA here is from genome assembly GCF_016432855.1 of Salvelinus namaycush. Taxonomy (NCBI): domain Eukaryota; kingdom Metazoa; phylum Chordata; class Actinopteri; order Salmoniformes; family Salmonidae; genus Salvelinus; species Salvelinus namaycush. The sequence goes on along the minus strand of NW_024058353.1, from coordinate 17,153 downwards.
TTTGGGTGAAAGTTACTGGAACTGTTTAAACCTGTAGACAAGCCATCTAGGAATGTATCTTTATACATCAGGCAACATCATTAAGGACAACTATAGAAATAGAATCACTAGAACGGGAGTCCTCATTCAAGTCAATGGATCAATGAGTCAACGGGAGTCAAGTCAATGGGTCAATGAGTCAATGGGAGTCAAGTCAATGGGTCAATGAGTCAATGGGAGTCAAGTCAATGGATCAATGGGTCAATGGTAGTCAAGTCAATGGGTCAATGAGTCAATGGGAGTCAAGTCAATGGGTCAATGAGTCAATGGGAGTCAAGTCAATGGGTCAATGAGTCAATGTGAGTCAAGTCAATGAGTCAATGGGAGTCAAGTCAATGGGTCAATGAGTCAATGAAAGTCAAGTCAATGGGTCTGTGATTCAATGGGAGTCAATGTGAGTCAAGTCAATGGGTCAATGAGTCAATGGGAGTCAAGTCAATGGGTCAATGGGTCAATGGGAGTCAAGTCAATGGGTCAATGAGTCAATGGGAGTCAAGTCACTGAGTCAATGGGAGTCAAGTCAATGGGTCAATGAGTCAATGAGAGTCAAGTCAATGGGTCAATGAGTCAATGGGAGTCAAGTCAATGGGTCAATGAGTCAATGGGAGTCAAGTCAATGGGTCAATGAGTCAATGAGAGTCAAGTCAATGGGTCTGTGATTCAATGGGAGTCAATGTGAGTCAAGTCAATGGGTCAATGAGTCAATGGGAGTCAAGTCAATGGGTCAATGGGTCCATCGGAGTCAAGTCAATGGGTCAATGAGTTAATGGGAGTCAAGTCAATGGGTCAATGAGTCAATGTGAGGCAAGTCAATGGGTCAATGAGTCAATGGGAGTCAAGTCAATGGGTCAATGAGTCAATGGGAGTCAAGTCAATGGGTCAATGAGTCAATGGGAGTCAAGTCAAATGGTCAATGAGTCAATGGGAGTCAAGTCAATGGGTCAATGAGTCAATGAGAGTCAAGTCAATGGGTCTGTGATTCAATGGGAGTCAATGTGAGTCAAGTCAATGGGTCAATGAATCAATGGGAGTCAAGTCAATGGGTCAATGGGTCAATGGGAGTCAAGTCAATGGGTCAATGAGTCAATGTGAGGCAAGTCAATGGGTCAATGAGTCAATGTGAGGCAAGTCAATGGGTCAATGAGTCAATGGGAGTCAAGTCAATGGGTCAATGAGTCAATGGGAGTCAAGTCAATGGGTCTGTGATTCAATGGGAGTCAATGTGAGTCAAGCCAATGGGTCAATGAATCAATGGGAGTCAAGTCAATGGGTCAATGAGTCAATAGGAGTCAAGTCAATGGGTCAATGGAAGAAGTCAATGGGTCTGTGATTCTATCTATTCTATTTCGATGGACAACGTCCCCACCCAGGTCATCACCTGAAAAGGGAACAGAGCCACCGACGGCAAGTAGTTGAACACGATGATGGACAGGACCGACATCACCATCTTGAAGGCTTTCTTCTTCATGGGGTGCATGTCGTCCTTCCCGGAGCCGCTGGACCTCTTCAGGGCCACCAGGATGGCCCCGTTACACAACACCATCCAGCCAAACGTTGCCAGGATCGTCCCTGTGAAGACCTGAGGGGAGCAGAAGTGGACATTTATCAAAGAAATATGTAAATGGACCCTTTTAAGCCGTGTTTTTATTTAATGTTTTTATCTTTAACTTTTTATTTTAGTTGTTTTTATTAATTTATTTATGTTATTTATTTATGATGTTATAATGTGAAGTGCATTGTATTGCTACTTTTGTCCAATATGTGCTATACAACGAAGTGGGATTGATTGATTAATTAATTGATTGATTGATTGATCTATGGATTGACCTTCTCGAAGTTGTGCAGGCCCCCGATGGTCTTGGCGGAGGCGTAGGTGAAGGTGAGCCCCAGGACCACCGCCGAGAGAGACACCCTGTACTTGGTGTCCTTCAGCTGGCCGTAGGAAAGAGGGAAAAGGACCGCCACGAACCGATCCAAACAGATACAGGACAGGAACAGAGGACCGCTGGTGTCCTGGACGAGAAGAATGTGGAGAAAAAGGAGGAGGAGAAGGAGGAGGAGGAGAATAGGAAGGAGGAAGAGGAGGAGGAGCATAGGAAGGAGGAGGATAATATGAAGGAGGAGGAGGAGTTGGAGAATAGGAAGGAGGAAGAGAAGGAGGAGGAGGAGGAGAATAGGAAGGAGGAGGAGGAGGTGGAGAAAAACAAGGTTACTTATTGTCAAATGTCACAGATGAGATGTTACTTACAAAATAATGGCCCCCTATTCCCTATATAGTGCACTACTTTTGACCAGAGCCCAACAAGCACTATGGAGGCAATTGAGTCTCATTTTGGATGCAACCTCTACGACATATATTCCCTACATAGTGTACTTCTTTTGACCAGGGCCCATAGGGGTGTCCATATGGGTGTCCATGGGGGGTCTCCATGGGGAGGGTCCATAGGGGTGTCTATAGGGGTGTCCATGGGTGTGTCCATGGGGGTGTCCATAGGGGTGTCCATATGGGGTCTCCATGGGGTGTCCATATGGGGTCTCCATGGGGGTGTCCATAGGGGTGTCCATAGGGGTGTCCATATGGGTGTCTATAGGGGTGTCCATAGGGGTGTCCATAGGGGTGTCTGTATGGGTGTCCATAGGGGTGTCCATAGGTGTGTCTATAGGGGTGTCCATGGGGGTGTCCATATGGATGTCTATAGGGGTGTCCATGGGGGTGTCCATGGGGGTGTCCATAGGGGTGTCTATATGGGGTTCTCCATGGGGGGTCCATAGGGGTGTCTATAGGGGTGTCCATGGGGTTGTCCATAGGGGTGGCCATGGGGGTGTCCATATGGGTGTCCATATGTGTATCCATATGGGGTGTCCATATGGGTGTCTATAGGGGTGTCCATGGGGGTGTCCATATGGGTGTCTATAGGGGTGTCCATATGGGTGTCCATAGGGGTGTCTATATGGGTGTCTATAGGGGTGTCCATAGGGGTGTCCATAGGGGTGTCCATATGGGTGTCTATATGGGTGTCTATAGGGGTGTCCATGGGGGTGTCCATGGGGGTGGCCATATGGGTGTCTATAGGGGTGTCAATATGGTTGTCCATATGGGTGTCCATAGGGGTGTCTATAGGGGTGTCCATGGGGGTGTCCATGGGGGTGTCCATATGGGTGTCTATAGGGGTGTCCATATGGGTGCCCATAGGGGTGTCTATATGGGTGTCCATGGGGGTGTCCATAGGTGTGTCTATAGGGGTGTCCATGGGGGTGTCCATATGGATGTCTATAGGGGTGTCCATGGGGGTGTCCATGGGGGTGTCCATAGGGGTGTCTATATGGGGTCTCCATGGGGGGTCCATAGGGGTGTCTATAGGGGTGTCCATAGGGGTGTCCATGGGGTTGTCCATAGGGGTGGCCATGGGGGTGTCCATATGGGTGTCCATATGTGTATCCATATGGGGTGTCCATATGGGTGTCTATAGGGGTGTCCATGGGGGTGTCCATATGGGTGTCTATAGGGGTGTCCATATGGGTGTCCATAGGGGTGTCTATATGGGTGTCTATAGGGGTGTCCATAGGGGTGTCCATAGGGGTGTCCATATGGGTGTCTATATGGGTGTCTATAGGGGTGTCCATGGGGGTGTCCATGGGGGTGTCCATATGGGTGTCTATAGGGGTGTCAATATGGTTGTCCATATGGGTGTCCATAGGGGTGTCTATAGGGGTGTCCATGGGGGTGTCCATGGGGGTGTCCATATGGGTGTCTATAGGGGTGTCCATATGGGTGCCCATAGGGGTGTCTATAGGGGTGTCTATAGGGGTGTCCATAGGGGTGTCCATATAGGTGTCCATAGGGGTGTCCATATGGGTGTCCATAGGGGTGTCTATAGGGGTGCCCATAGGGGTGTCTATAGGGGTGTCCATAGGGATCTGGTCAAAAGTAGTATGCTATGTAACAGGGTACAATTTCAGACACTGAAATTCCAGAATCCGAATACACTAAATTCTCCTTTATCCTATAGCCCTGCACCTTGACGCCGAAGGAGAACATGAGAGCGAACCAGACATCCTTGCTGTTCCAGTAGTAGATGTTCAGATAGCTGAAGGGGACCATGATGCCAAAGTAAGCGTCCATGAAGGCCAGACAGCCCAGGAAGATGTCTGAGGAGGACGGCTCCTTGCGGTTACGGAACAGAATCACCATGACTAACACAAGGCAAGACAACCATGTTATTAGCTAGTTTCACAGTCCATCAGAGACAGAAATTAGTTTTTTTCCCTCTGCTCCCGACACCCAAAATATAAACACACTGGAATGAGTATAGGGTCAGGGGTCAATACCCTGGAGTTATGTAAATATAAACACACTGGAAGGAGTATAGGGTCAGGGGTCAATACCCTGGAGTTATGTAAATATAAACACACTGGAAGGAGTATAGGGTCAGGGGTCAATACCCTGGAGTTATGTAAATATAAACACACTGGAAGGAGTATAGGGTCAGGGGTCAATACCCTGGAGTTATGTAAAGATTAAGAGCCTCGCTGAAAGACGCAATGGTACAAGATAGTTCCTGGGATTGGAATTAACAACCTTATGGTTACTGGTGGACGGCTCTCACCTCTGTAACCTCTGGGCTACCTACCTAAGATGTTAGCGGGGAGTCCCAGGAACACGTTGAAGGTCTGAACAGACAGGTCAAAGAGGATCCCTGACACATTCTCCTCGCACCCATCAAACACACTGAAGGGTTTGACCGTAGCGTTGGTCATGAGGTCAGTAACAGTACTGTTGTTCATGGGGTTGAGAGCAGTGGGGAGGCTGGTGGTGTTGAGTGATGGATATGGAATGAGAGGATCCTCCATGGCTTACTTTACACACCGTAGAGGTCAGAGGTCAGATTAAACAAGACTGATGGAGATAAAAAAAAAGATGAATAAAAGTGGGGGAAAAAAGCGATTTAAAGATAAACAGACACTTATTAATGAATGTATTTATGAATTGATCTAGTATATACATAATACATTATTACTAAAGGGTTAAATTGAACAGGAGTGGTGGGCAACCACTAATAGATATACAGACTGGCAGTTAAAAGTAAACCGTCATGAATAATCAACGTAATGCATAAATTATCCATCAACTGTCCATAGTAAAATCTAATTTAGATGGCTAATTTAGATATGTTAATCTCCAAAGTCCTAGTTTAACCTTATAGTGGAGAACTGACCCACAACTAATGAATTAAGCATCACTGAGTATGCTTCCATTTGCCAATGTCTTCATGTCCAATATATCTTTATATATAGTCCCCTTTAACATCATGGTGTATGTAGCACCTTATTCCATGCTTTAAAGGGCCAGTGCAGTCAAAATTCTGTTTTTTCTGTGTTTTTGTATCATATTGTACCCCAGCTGATGAAACTAACACTGTAAAAGGGTTAACAGATGTATTAGTGATATTTTCTAGTAGTTGCTGGTAGAAAATACAATCTACCTTCTAATCAGCAGGTTTCAGCTTGCCTGGTGACATCACCAGGCGGTATAAGTTGTACTAGACCGGTGACAAAGAGAGTTCCAAACCTCATTCAGACCACTCGACCTCATTCAGACCACTCAGCCTCATTCAGACCACTCGACCTCATTCAGACCACTCAGCCTCATTCAGACCACTCAGCCTCATTCAGACCACTCAGCCTCATTCAGACCACTCAACCTCATTCAGACCACTCAGCCTCATTCAGACCACTCAGCCTCATTCAGACCACTCGACCTCATTCAGACCACTCAGCCTCATTCAGACCACTCAACCTCATTCAGACCACTCAGCCTCATTCAGACCACTCAGCCTCATTCAGACCACTCAGCCTCATTCAGACCACTTGACCTCATTCAGACCACTCAACCTCCTTCAGACCACTCAACCTCCTTCAGACCACTCAACCTCATTCAGACCACTCGACCTCATTCAGACCACTCAGCCTCATTCAGACCACTCAACCTCATTCAGACCACTCAGCCTCATTCAGACCACTCAGCCTCATTCAGACCACTCAGCCTCATTCAGACCACTCGACCTCATTCAGACCACTCAACCTCCTTCAGACCACTCAACCTCATTCAGACCACTCAACCTCATTCAGACCACTCCCAGACAGTCCAAGCAAAATTATTGCTTGAATTTTTGTTGTTGTTGCTAGAAAGCTATTTTTGTACATTTTGGACCAATATTAATGTAAAACTATTACAGTAAGGTAGTTAATTGTTACTCAGAAAGGATTTGATGTTGAGATAAAAACGTCTGCATTGGACCTTTAAAGGACCAACCCGGAGTTGATCCCTCCCTTCTTTGGACCGTTAAATGAATGATATATAGCCATTGATTCTTGCAGAATAACATTGATAAATTCCTCATGAGCTCAGTTCAGCTGTCATACCCCATCAGAACCCCAAAATATAACCTGGTTTTACTCCAATGTTTGTAAACAAAGTAAATGTAAACAAACACTGTATAGCCTCAAAACACGGTTAAAACTATAATGTTGATATCGTGGATGGTCAGTCCTTGTACCCATAGCTCTGTCTGTGAATTTGAGAGTGGCTATATTTCTCAAACCCCATCCCTCACCTGTTTACCAAAACAAGTGGCTGGGTGTTGCTTTGTTATTGTTTCAAACTACGGTCTGACCCTTTAATGGAACGTTCCTTCCCAGCCAGTGTTCTCATAATGAAGCCCAGAGTCTCAGCTGAGCTGCAGTGCGTGTGGACTTCTGTGTCACGATCCTCTTCAGTCACACAGACAGCTGATAAACAGCACACAGGCCTCCCTGCAGGCTATTGTTCTGTTATTCTGGCTCTACCAAGGAGCCCTCTGTGGAACTGACAGTCTCCAATGACACGCTAGAACACTTTAGAGAGCTGAAACGATGTGTAAACTGTGCGTACAGGGAACTGTTCTGTTATTCTGGCTCAATTAGGGACTATAGGGAAGGTTTCTCTTTACCCAGACTGGATGTTCTCTGGAGAGTTAAACTGTGTGCACAGGGAATACACCCTCGCCTGAGGACTACTGGGAGACGAGGACCGCCCCTATTGCACCTGGATAAAAGGTCTCCAACAGATTTTGGGAAGGCAGTATCGATGCTGCTCCAACAGATCTGGAGAAGGCAGTATCGATGCTACTCCAACAGATCTGGAGAAGGCAGTATCAATGCTGCTCCAACAGGTCTGGGGAAGGCAGTATCGATGCTACTCCAACAGATCTGGAGAAGGCAGTATCGATGCTACTCTAACAGGTCTGGGGAAGGCAGTATCGATGCTACTCCAACAGGTCTGGGGAAGGCAGTATCGATGCTGCTCCAACAGGTCTGGGGAAGGCAGTATCGATGCTACTCTAACAGGTCTGGGGAAGGCTGTATCGATGCTACTCCAACAGGTCTGGGGAAGGCAGTATCAATGCTGCTCCAACAGGTCTGGGGAAGGCAGTATCGATGCTACTCCAACAGGTCTGGGGAAGGCAGTATCGATGCTACTCCATCAGGTCTGGGGAAGGCAGTATCGATGCTACTCCAACAGGTCTGGGGTAGGCAGTATCGATGCTACTCCATCAGGTCTGGGGAAGGCAGTAGCGATGCTACTCCAACAGATTTTGGGAAGGCAGTAGTGGTGCTGCTCCAACAGGTCTGGGAAAGGCAGTATAGATGCTGCTCCAACAGGTCTGGGGAAGGCAGTAGCGATGCTACTCCAACAGGTCTGGGGAAGTCAGTAGCGATGCTACCCCAACATGTCTGGGGAAGGCAGTAGTGATGCTACTCCAACAGGTCTGGGGAAGGCAGTATCGATGCTACTCTAACAGGTCTGGGGAAGGCAGTAGCGATGCTACTCTAACAGATCTGGGGAAGGCAGTATCGATGCTACTCTAACAGATCTGGGGAAGGCAGTATCGATGCTACTCTAACAGATCTGGGGAAGGCAGTATCGATGCTACTCTAACAGATCTGGGGAACGCAGTATCGATGCTACTCTTACAGGTCTGGGGAAGGCAGTAGCGATGCTACTCTAACAGATCTGGGGAAGGCAGTAGCGATGCTACTCTAACAGATCTGGGGAAGGCAGTATCGATACTACTCCAACAGTTCTGGGGAAGGCAGTAGCGATGCTACTCTAACAGATCTGGGGAAGGCAGTAGCGATACTACTCCAACAGGTCTGGGGAAGGCAGTAGCGATGCTACTCTAACAGATCTGGGGAAGGCAGTAGCGATACTACTCCAACATGTCGACGATACTGTAACTTAGCTATCCACTACACTGTCTTTTGCTGTAAAGTCCATATACAGTTCCAGGCTCTTCAGCTTTGATAACCTGCTGTAAAGTCCATATACAGTTCCAGGCTCTTCAGCTTTGATAACCTGCTGTAAAGTCCATGTACAGTACCAGGCTCTTCAGCTTTGATAACCTGCTGTAAAGTCCATATACAGTTCCAGGCTCTTCAGCTTTGATAACCTGCTGTAAAGTCCATATACAGTACCAGGCTCTTCAGCTTTGATAACCTGCTGTAAAGTCCATATTCAGTACCAGGCTCTTCAGCTTTGATAACCTGCTGTAAAGTCCATATACAGTACCAGGCTCTTCAGCTTTGATAACCTGCTGTAAAGTCCATATTCAGTACCAGGCTCTTCAGCTTTGATAACCTGCTGTAAAGTCCATATACAGTTCCAGGCTCTTCAGCTTTGATAACCTGCTGTAAAGTCCATATACAGTACCAGGCTCTTCAGCTTTGATAACCTGCTGTAAAGTCCATATTCAGTACCAGGCTCTTCAGCTTTGATAACCTGCTGTAAAGTCCATATTCAGTACCAGGCTCTTCAGCTTTGATAACCTGCTGTAAAGTCCATATACAGTTCCAGGCTCTTCAGCTTTGATAACCTGCTGTAAAGTCCATATACAGTTCCAGGCTCTTCAGCTTTGATAACCTGCTGTAAAGTCCATATTCAGTACCAGGCTCTTCAGCTTTGATAACCTGCTGTAAAGTCCATATTCAGTACCAGGCTCTTCAGCTTTGATAACCTGCTGTAAAGTCCATATACAGTTCCAGGCTCTTCAGCTTGAATAACCTGCTGTAAAGTCCATATACAGTTCCAGGCTCTTCAGCTTGAATAACCTGCTGTAGGCCTCACAGCTCAGCTTCTCCTTCCCCCTTTAGTCTCCCTGTTAGAAGCATTATGCATCTAATTTGTTTCAAGTAGGCACTTATAGCCAAAAGTAATATCTATTCAATTCTGTGTAGAAGAAAGTGATGGGTATATTTCTATCCAACAAATGGCATGAGCCCCCTCATATTCAATGGCCGTAACACCTATGTTATGCTCCCTGTATGGAGCCACTTCAGGGCCAACAGAAATTGTATTTGAATTCCACCATTTTGAATTTGTATTAAGATGTTGACTTAAAATTTCATTTTTTTGAAATTTTAATGCACAAATTGAATGATTTAATTCATCAAATTAAACTTGTATTTCATGTTTAAAAACTGAATTGAATTAATAATGCGTTCAGTTTTAAAATTAAATTTATTTGAATATTCAAGTTCAATATTTATACATTCAGTTTCAATATAGTAGATATTGCATTTGTTGTCCTTGTATCGAAGCTAGAGCATGGACGGGCCTTCTGTTCCCCTCTTTGGAGATCACATAGAATTTAGCCCCCTTTAACAATAAAGTTGAAATGTTCTGTCATAGCCCTTCTAAGGCTAGCCTTTCCACTGCCTATTTCATCTTGTTCTTGTGACTGACTGGGTTCGAACCAGGTCTCCTGCAAGACTGTGTTAGATACAGTCCATAGGGATTAGTTCAGGAAGCTAACACAAGTCTTCAAGTCTCCAACAACATTTATCAAACCACCTCGGTTGTTTGCTCCAGAGAGTCTTAGCTTTCAGGAATGGGGTCATATTAGCTAATAGCCAGAACTGTTTAAATGCTAGATTCAAAATCATTGGAAGAAAATAAATTCAAAATGACACATTGTCTTCAAAAACCACCAGAATATTCTGTTGACCATAGTGTTTGATTCTATCTGTTCTCCTCTACCTTTCCTGGCTGGCAAAGTACCAGGATGTTGTCTCTTGGTTTTGAATCTGAATTTAAAGAACTGAATTTGAAAACTGAATCAGAATGCATCTGAGAAGTTGAATATATGAAACGTTGATTAGTCCGTTGTTGATAAAGTCCCAAAATGTTTCGCATGTCAGCAGTCAAGTTGTCAAGATATTTAAGACTTTTAAGAAGAAACGTGTCATAATGATGCAGATTTCACTTTTTTTTTTTAAATCACTTGACTGTTGACATGCAAATCATTTTGGGACCTGCATCAACAGTGGACTAATGAGAACAACATAGATTTGGTTTTTGAGTGATATTGCCCTTTAAACATAAAACAAATATTACATTCAAATTCAATATGTTAATACAAATTCTAAATGATTAAATTCTAATACTATTTGTGTTGGCACTGAGATGGCTCCCTGTCTCTGTCCCTTATAGGCACCTACTCTGTATACAGAGATGTTTCACTGAACCACATTAAATGTGTTGTGAATTACCTCACCTGAGACCTGGAGACTTATGTTGGCTCCCTTTACCTCCTCTCTCTGTTCCCCCCAGGGCAGAACCTCTCCAGTGGGATCACTCAGTCAGATGAACACACAGGCTGTTTGTCACACCCACTCCCTAGAGACGCCAGGCCTAATCAATTGTGTTTTTCATCAGCCAGTCATAATAACCGTTTAACAGTACGACTGATGGATAGAATGGTTTGGGTTCGGAAGCAGCGACTAAATATCCCAAAATACAAGTCATGTGTAATATCTGGTTCTGTCGAAGAGAAACCTCATTTAGAAAAATGCTTCAATCTAATTTTACATGAGACAAATAGAATGGATTGGTTACATAATATTTTAACGCAGCAACTTCCTCTTGATTTATGAGAAATTAAAGAGTAGATGATTTACCGTGTGTTATTAAATGGCAATCAGCCGTTGCTACATCCATTTTTTGACTAAATTAATAATATACACCCCATATATTCTTGAAGAATATAACTTATTAATGCCTCATGAGCTTAGTTCAACTGTCGTACCCCATCAGAACACCAAACAATTTCTTGTTTTTCTCCAATTTTTGTAGACAAATTAAATGTAAACAAACTCAAAACATGGTTAAAACGATAAAATGTTGATATCATGGATGTTTAGTCCTTGCTTCCATAGCAGTGTCTCTGTAATGGAGAGTGGTTACATTTCTCCAGCCCCCCCCCCAACCCCTCAGCTTTTTACCGAAAACAACTCCTTGTTAATGTTTTAACTGCTGATTGCATCTTTAGGGCTCTATTCATTCTGTATTTCAGATTACCTTTACATTTATATAGCAGCGTTTACTGTGAATGCAGTCCCCGCTAACAGGACCCACTAACAATCCCCACTAACAGTCCCCGCTAACAGGACCCACTAACAATCCCCACTAACAGTCCCCACTAACAGGACCCACTAACAGTCCCCGCTAACAGGACCCACTAACAGTCCCCACTAACAGTCCCCACTAACAGTCCCCATTAACAGTCCCCACTAACAGTCCCCACTAACAGTCCCCATTAACAGTCCCCACTAACAGGACCCACTAACAGGACCCACTAACAGGACCCACTAACAGGACCCACTAACAGGACCCACTAACAGGACCCACTAACAGTCCCCGCTAACAGTCCCCACTAACAGGACCCACTAACAGTCCCCGCTAACAGTCCCCACTAACAGTCCCCGCTAACAGTCCCCACTAACAGGACCCACTAACAGGACCCACTAACAATCCCCACTAACAGTCCCCACTAACAGGACCCACTAACAGTCCCCATTAACAGTCCCCACTAACAGGACCCACTAACAGGACCCACTAACAATCCCCACTAACAGTCCCCACTAACAGGACCCACTAACAGTCCCCATTAACAGTCCCCACTAACAGGACCCACTAACAGGACCCACTAACAGTCCCCACTAACAGGACCCACTAACAGGACCCACTAACAGGACCCACTAACAGGACCCACTAACAGTCCCCGCTAACAGTCCCCACTAACAGGACCCACTAACAGGACCCACTAACAGGACCCACTAACAGGACCCACTAACAGTCCCCGCTAACAGTCCCCGCTAACAGGACCCACTAACAGGACCCACTAACAGGACCCACTAACAGGACCCACTAACAGGACCCACTAACAGTCCCCGCTAACAGGACCCACTAACAGGACCCACTAACAGGACCCACTAACAGGACCCACTAACAGGACCCACTAACAGGACCCACTAACAGTCCCCACTAACAGGACCCACTAACAGGACCCACTAACAGGACCCACTAACAGTCCCCACTAACAGGACCCACTAACAGGACCCACTAACAGGACCCACTAACAGGACCCACTAACAGGACCCACTAACAGTCCCCGCTAACAGGACCCACTAACAGGACCCACTAACAGGACCCACTAACAGGACCCACTAACAGTCCCCGCTAACAGGACCCACTAACAGGACCCACTAACAGGACCCACTAACAGGACCCACTAACAGGACCCACTAACAGTCCCCGCTAACAGGACCCACTAACAGGACCCACTAACAGGACCCACTAACAGGACCCACTAACAGGACCCACTAACAGTCCCCACTAACAGGACCCACTAACAGGACCCACTAACAGGACCCACTAACGCGGGAACATTGCCCTTACATTTCAATCAAGCTGTAAAGCTGAACTTCTGCGATACGGATTGAATAGAGCCCTTTAATGTCAGCTGTTAACCTACAGCATCTAAATGAACATACCCCATCAAGGTGCATTCAGTGAGATATCCTCTACTCTCACCATACATATCTGACTCTGACATCATCGTCTCAACTGGAATTACAGTAAGATACTTTTATTGATCCGTGTTTAGTCGATCAATAACGTTCATATCAAACCACCTGAACCCACTACTGCTGTAACTTTCAGACTTGACTGTTATTATTGTCTTTCTGATGCGATCAGTAAAATAACCTCAGGGACACCAGCCTGTATCGATTATCAAACCATCTGAACCCACTACTGCTGTAACTTTCAGACCTGACTGTTATTATTGTCTTTCTGATGCCATCAGTAAAATAACCTCAGGACACCAGCCTGTATCGATTATCAAACACCATTGATCATTTACACTCAATTCATTGTGTGCATTGATTCCACACCTTCCGTACCTAACACAGTAGCACCTTTAACACAGGGTTTTGTATCAGGGATCAAGTGGAATCTGCAGACAACTTACCGAAGCGAAGGTGATGTCCTTCAGAGTTGATCTATATCCTCCAAGTGTGAAGTAATATCATCCAGGATCTATCTGAATGTGAGTTTCATTTATACAGGATCTGAAGCCTGAGGGACTGTGGACAACAGGGGAGGAGGGGGGATCTCCCAGAGGTTGTGGACCACATGGGGACAACAAGGGAGGAGGGGGATCTCCCAGAGGTTGTGGACCCTATGGGGACAGACAGGTGTATGACGTGCAGTGAAGCTGAGGTGTTTGTTCACCAGCGGCTCTGGAGTCTTCAACTCAATGCTTCACCAGCAAATGGGGACAGACAGGTGTAGTGTACAGGTGCAGTGTACAGGTGCAGTGTACAGGTGCAGGATACAGGTGTAGTATACAGGTGTAGTGTACAGGTATAGTGTACATGTGTAGTGTACAGGTGTAGTGTACATGTGTAGTGTGCAGGTGTAGTGTACATGTGTAGTGTACATGTGTAGTGTACAGGTGTAGTGTGCAGGTGTAGTGTACACGTGTAGTGTACAGGTGTAGTGTACATGTGTGGTGTGCAGGTGCAGTGTACAGGTGTAGTGTACAGATGTAGTGTACATGTGTAGTGTACAGGTGTAGTGTACAGGTATAGTGTACAGGTGTAGTATACATGTGTAGTGTTTAGGTGTAGTGTACAGGTGTAGTGTACATGTGTAGTGTGCATGTGCAGTGTACATGTGTAGTGTACAGGTATAGTGTACATGTGTAGTGTACAGGTGTAGTGTACAGGTGTAGTGTACAGGTGTAGTGTACCTGTGTAGTGTGCAGGTGCAGTGTACAGGTGTAGTGTACAGGTGTAGTGTACAGGTTGTAGTGTACCTGTGTAGTGTGCAGGTGCAGTGTACATATGTAGTGTACGTGTGTAGTGTACAGGTGTAGCGTACAGGTGTAGTGTACAGGTGTAGTGTACAGTTTGTTATCCAAGGGCTCTCTCAGGAGAGGAGTCTCTTCCACTCCGTCCTCCATCAACAACAAGAGTACAGTACTCCTCTTAGAACAGTCTTAACAATGTGTCACAATGAGTATCAAGATGTTGACTTTGAAGATGAAGTCAAATTCAATTCCTTTACATTGGTTCTGTGTATATTTGTATCGTAACTGTTTCCTGAACATGAGGCCTCTGATCTAAATGATGACAATAGCAGGGTTGCTGCTACTGTTGAAAACATGGAACCACTCTGATAAAGCCTCAGAGCCAGGCTCTGATTTAGCATCATGGGACATGGTCCTGGTGGACGCTGGTCCTGGTGGGGGTGGTCCTGGTGGACGTGGTCCTGGTGGACTGGGTCCTGGTGGGGGTGGTTCCTGGTGGGACGTGGTCCTGGTGGACGTGGTCCTGGTGGGGGTGGTTCCTGCTGGGGGTGGTCCTGGTGGGGGTGGTCCTGGTGGGGGTGGTCCTGCTGGGGGTGGTCCTGGTGGATGTGGTCCTGGTGGATGTGGTCCTGGTGGGGTGGTCCTGGTGGGTGGTCCTGTTCCTGGTGGGGTGGTCTGGTGAGGGGTCCTGGTGGGGTGGTACTGGTGGGGGTGGTCCTGGTGGGGGGTGGTCCTGGTGGGGGTGGTCCTGCTGGGGGTGGTCCTGGTGGATGTGGTCCTGGTGGATGTGGTCCTGGTGGGGGTGGTCCTGGTGGGGGTGGTCCTGGTGGGGGTGGTCCTGGTGGGGGTGGTCCTGCTGGATGTGGTCCTGGTGGATTTGGTCCTGGTGGGGGTGGTCCTGGTGGGGTGGTCCTGGTGGCGGTGGTCCCTTGTGGGGTGTGGTCCTGATGGATGTTGGTCCTGGTGAGGGTGGTCCTTGGTGGGGGTGGGTCCTGGTGGATGTGGGTCCTGTGGGGGTGGTCCTGGTGGGGGTGGTCCTGTGGATGTGGTCCTTGGTGAGGGTGGTCCTGGTGGGGGTGGTCCTGGTGGATGTGGTCCTGGTGGGGGGTGGTCCTGGTGGGGTGGTCCTGGTGATGTGGTCCTGGTGGGGTGGTCCTGGTGGATGTGGTCCTGGTGGATGTGGTCCTGGTGGGGGGTGGTCCTGGTGAGGGTGGTCCTGGTGGGGTGGTCCTGGTGGGGGGGGGGGGGGGGTCCTGGTGGGGTGTGGTCCTGGTGGGGGGGTGGGGGGGGGGTCCTGGTGAGGGTGGTCCTGTGGGGGTGGTCCTGGTGGATGTGGTCCTGGTGGATGTGGTCCTGGTGGATGTGGTCCTGGTGGGGGTGGTCCTGGTGGATGTGTCCTGGTGGATGTGGTCCTGGTGGGTCCTGGGTGGATGTGGTCCTGGTGGGGGTGGTCCTGGTGGATGTGGTCCTGGTGGATGTGGTCCTGGTGGATGTGGTCCTGGTGGATGTGGTCCTGGTAGATGTGGTCCTGGTGGGGTGTGGTCCTGGTGGGTACTGGTGAGGGTGGCGGTCTGCCCAGAGGCAGTTAGTGTCAGTGTCATCTCCAACTCCACACTTGAGTGAAACATCTAACACTGACGACTAGATGGTGACCCAGGTGCTAGAAAACACCAGGAATGACGGACAATATAGTGAATGTGTTGTGTGTGTGGTGTGTGTGTGTGTGTGTGTGTGTGTGTGTGTGTGTGGTGTGTATTGTGTGTGTGGTGTGTGTGTGTGGTGTGTGTGTGTGTGTGTGTGTGTGTGTGTGCATGTGTACGTCCATCTGTGTCAAATCAAATCAAATCAAATGTTATTTGTCACATACACATGGTTAGCAGATGTTAATGCGAGTGTAGCGAAATGCTTGTGCTTCTAGTTCCGACAATGCAGTAATAACCAACGAGTAATCTAACCTAACAGTTCCACAACTACTACCTTATACACACAAGTGTAAAGGGATAAAGAATATGTACATAAAGAATATATGAATGAGTGATGGTACAGAACGGCATAGGCAAGATGCAGTAGATGATATCGAGTACAGTATATACATATACATATGAGATGAGTAATGTAGGGTATGTAAACATAAAGTGGGCATAGTTTTAAAGTGGCTAGTGATACATGTATTACATAAAGATGGCAAGATGCAGTAGATGATATAGAGTACAGTATATACATATACATATGAGAGAGGTAATGTAGGGTATGTAAACATTATATTAAGTTGGCATTGTTTAAAGTGGCTAGTGGTACATGTATTACATAAAGATGGCAAGATGCAGTAGATGATCTAGAGTACAGTATATAATCTAATACTAGAGATGCTAATGTAGAGTATGTAAACATTATATTAAGTGGCATTGTTTAAAGTGGCTGGGAGGACGGCTCATAATAATGGCGAATTAAATGGCATCATACACATGGAAACCATTTGTTTGATGTATTTGACACCATGCCACTAATTCCACTACAGCCATTACCATGAGCCCGTCCTCCCCAATTAAGGTGCCACCAACCTCCTGTGGTAGGGAACAGGGTGCCATTCAGGATGCAGATAAAAAGACAGAACAAACCTACATCTGATGGTTACATATTACTGGTACAGCTGGTAGTAACCTCAGTCAACCATAGGGGGCAGTAGTGATCTGTCGTTTAGAGTTGGAATGAACTGTCCATCTCTAACTAAGAATGAATAGGCCAAACGTATTGACACACAGTGCAGTTACAAATACTGCTCTCTCACTGCCTGCTGCTCTGTTAGGAGGGTTTGTTGAATGTCATTACATGAAAATAGATCCTAGTCTTATCTTGAACTTGACGTTAATCCTACCATCTTGAAGGAGGAGACAGTACAGGTGTATCAAAAATGGGACCGAG
>NW_024058352.1:0-57971 GCF_016432855.1 Salvelinus namaycush | reverse complement strand
AGGTAATAGGGTTAGGCAGGTATTATCATCTATAAGGTAATAGGGGTTAGGCAGGGTATTATCATCTATAAGGTAATAGGGGTTAGGGTATTATCATCTATAAGGTAATAGGGGTTAGGCAGGGTATTATCATCTATAAGGTAATAGGGGTTAGGCAGGGTATTATCATCTATAAAGGTAATAGGGGGTTAGGCAGGGTATTATCATCTATAATGTAATAGGGGTTAGGCAGGGTATTATCATCTATAAGGTAATAGGGGTTAGGCAGGGTATTATCATCTATAAGGTAATAGGGGTAGGCAGGGTATTATCATCTATAAGGTAATAGGGTTAGGCAGGGTATTATCATCTCTAAGGTAATAGGGGTTAGGCAGGGGTATTATCATCTATAAGGTAATAGGGGTTTTAGGGGTTAGGCAGGGTATTAGTCATCTATAAGGTAATAGGGGTTAGGCAGGGTATTATCATCTATAAGGTAATAGGGGTTAGGCAGGGTATTATCTATCTATAAGGTATAGGGGTTAGGCAGGGTATTATCATCTATAAGGTAATAGGGGTTAGGCAGGGTATTATCATCTATAAGGTAATAGGGGTTAGGCAGGGTATTATCATCTATAAGGTAATAGGGGTTAGGCAGGGTATTATCATCTATAAGGTCATAGGGGTTAGGCAGGGGTATTATCCATCTAGTAATGGGGTTAGGCAGGGTAGGGGTTAGGCAGGGTATTGTCATCTATAAGGTAATAGGGGTTAGGCAGGGTATTATCATCTATAAGGTAATAGGGGTTAGGCAGGGTATTATCATCTATAAGGTAATAGGGGTTAGGCAGGGTAATAGGGGTTAGGCAGGGTATTATCATCTATAAGGTAATAGGGGTTAGGCAGGGTATTATCATCTATAAGGTAATAGGGGTTAGACAGGGTATTATCATCTATAAGGTAATAGGGGTTAGGCAGGGTATTATCATCTATAAGGTAATAGGGGTTAGGCAGGGTATTATCATCTATAAGGTAATAGGGGTTAGGCAGGGTATTATCATCTATAAGGTAATAGGGGTTAGGCAGGGTATTATCATCTATAAGGTAATAGGGGTTAGGCAGGGTATTATCATCTATAAGGTAATAGGGGTTAGACAGGGTATTATCATCTATAAGGTAATAGGGGTTAGACAGGGTATTATCATCTATAAGGTAATAGGGGTTAGACAGGGTATTATCAATAGGACTGTGCCAAATGCCTCCAGAAATGATCGAACAAACTATACCATATAAAGCACTTTGTGGGGAGGTGTTCGGGAGAGCTGGGTCCAAATGGCATTTGCTTTCTTTCAAGGTCAGGGTGTGAGGTTAGAGTGTTGAGACGAGTGAGATGGCCTGGGGTGGTGTTAGGGAATGAACCATCGTCATTGTGATACACTGTGTGTGTGTGTCAGTGTGTGTCGTCCAGCCCAGCCCAGTGTGTCGTCCTGCCCAGCCCAGTGTGTCGTCCTGCCCAGCCCAGTGTGTCGTGCTGCACCAGTGTCAGTGTGTCGTCCAGCCCCAGTGTCAGTGTGTGTCGTCCAGCCCCAGTGTCAGTGTGTGTCGTCCAGCCCAGCCCAGTGTGTCGTCCTGCCCAGCCCAGTGTGTCGTCCTGCCCAGCCCAGTGTGTCGTCCTGCCCCAGTGTCAGTGTGTCGTCCAGCCCCAGTGTCAGTGTGTCGTCCAGCCCCAGTGTCAGTGTGTCGTCCAGCCCCAGTGTCAGTGTGTCGTCCAGCCCCAGTGTCAGTGTGTCGTCCAGCCCCAGTGTCAGTGTGTCGTCCAGCCCCAGTGTCAGTGTGTGTCGTCCAGCCCCATTGTCAGTGTGTGTCGTCCAGCCCCTGTGTCAGTGTGTGTCATCCATCCCCAGTGTCAGTGTGTGTCGTCCAGCCCCAGTGTCAGTGTGTGTCGTCCAGCCCCAGTGTCAGTGTGTGTCGTCCAGCCCCAGTGTCAGTGTGTGTCGTCCAGCCCCAGTGTCAGTGTGTGTCGTCCAGCCCCAGTGTCAGTGTGTCGTCCAGCCCCAGTGTCAGTGTGTGTCGTCCAGCCCCAGTGTCAGTGTGTCATCCAGCCCCAGTGTCAGTGTGTGTCGTCCAGCCCCAGTGTCAGTGTGTCGTCCAGCCCCAGTGTCAGTGTGTCGTTCAGCCCCAGTGTCAGTGTGTCGTCCAGCCCCAGTGTCAGTGTGTCGTCCAGCCCCAGTGTCAGTGTGTCGTCCAGCCCCAGTGTCAGTGTGTCGTCCAGCCCCAGCGTCAGTGTGTCATCCATCCCCAGTGTCAGTGTGTCTTCCAGCCCCAGTATCAGTGTGTGTCGTCCAGCCCCAGTATCAGTGTGTGTCGTCCAGCCCCAGTGTCAGTGTGTGTCGTCCAGCCCCAGTGTCAGTGTGTCGTGCTGCACCAGTGTCAGTGTGTCGTCCAGCCCCAGTGTCAGTGTGTGTCGTCCAGCCCAGCCCAGTGTGTCGTCCTGCCCAGCCCAGTGTGTCGTCCTGCCCAGCCCAGTGTGTTGTCCAGCCCCAGTGTCAGTGTGTCGTCCAGCCCCAGTGTCAGTGTGTCGTCCAGCCCCAGTGTCAGTGTGTCGTCCAGCCCCAGTGTCAGTGTGTCATCCAGCCCCAGTGTCAGTGTGTCGTCCAGCCCCAGTGTCAGTGTGTCGTCCAGCCCCAGTGTCAGTGTGTGTCGTCCAGCCCCATTGTCAGTGTGTGTCGTCCAGCCCCTGTGTCAGTGTGTGTCATCCATCCCCAGTGTCAGTGTGTGTCGTCCAGCCCCAGTGTCAGTGTGTGTCGTCCAGCCCCAGTGTCAGTGTGTGTCGTCCAGCCCCAGTGTCAGTGTGTGTTGTCCAGCCCCAGTGTCAGTGTGTGTCGTCCAGCCCCAGTGTCAGTGTGTCGTCCAGCCCCAGTGTCAGTGTGTGTCGTCCAGCCCCAGTGTCAGTGTGTCATCCAGCCCCAGTGTCAGTGTGTGTCGTCCAGCCCCAGTGGCAGTGTGTCGTCCAGCCCCAGTGTCAGTGTGTCGTTCAGCCCCAGTGTCAGTGTGTCGTCCAGCCCCAGTGTCAGTGTGTCGTCCAGCCCCAGTGTCAGTGTGTCGTCCAGCCCCAGTGTCAGTGTGTCGTCCAGCCCCAGCGTCAGTGTGTCATCCATCCCCAGTGTCAGTGTGTCTTCCAGCCCCAGTATCAGTGTGTGTCGTCCAGCCCCAGTGGCAGTGTGTGTCGTCCAGCCCCAGTGTCAGTGTGTGTCGTCCAGCCCCAGTGTCAGTGTGTCGTCCAGCCCCAGTGTCAGTGTGTCGTCCAGCCCCAGTGTCAGTGTGTCGTCCAGCCCCAGTGTCAGTGTGTGTCGTCCAGCCCCAGTGTCAGTGTGTGTCGTCCAGCCCCAGTGTCAGTGTGTGTCGTCCAGCCCCAGTGTCAGTGTGTCGTCCAGCCCCAGTGTCAGTGTGTCGTCCAGCCCCAGTGTCAGTGTGTGTCGTCCAGCCCCAGTGTCAGTGTGTCGTCCAGCCCCAGTGTCAGTGTGTCGTCCAGCCCCAGTGTCAGTGTGTCGTCCAGCCCCAGTATCAGTGTGTGTCGTCCAGCCCCAGTGTCAGTGTGTCGTCCAGCCCCAGTGTCAGTGTGTCGTCCAGCCCCAGTGTCAGTGTGTCGTCCAGCCCCAGTGTCAGTGTGTCATCCAGCCCCAGTGTCAGTGTGTGTCGTCCAGCCCCAGTGTCAGTGTGTCGTCCAGCCCCAGTGTCAGTGTGTCGTCCAGCCCCAGTGTCAGTGTGTCGTCCAGCCCCAGTGTCAGTGTGTCGTCCAGCCCCAGTGTCAGTGTGTGTCATCCAGCCCCAGTGTCAGTGTGTCATCCAGCCCCAGTGTCAGTGTGTGTCGTCCAGCCCCAGTGTCAGTGTGTCGTCCAGCCCCAGTGTCAGTGTGTCGTCCAGCCCCAGTGTCAGTGTGTCATCCAGCCCCAGTGTCAGTGTGTCATCCAGCCCCAGTGTCAGTGTGTCGTCCAGCCCCAGTGTCAGTGTGTCGTCCAGCCCCAGTGTCAGTGTGTGTCGTCCAGCCCCAGTGTCAGTGTGTCGTCCAGCCCCAGTGTCAGTGTGTCGTCCAGCCCCAGTGTCAGTGTGTCGTCCAGCCCCAGTGTCAGTGTGTCGTCCAGCCCCAGTGTCAGTGTGTGTCGTCCAGCCCCAGTGTCAGTGTGTGTCGTCCAGCCCCAGTGTCAGTGTGTGTCGTCCAGCCCCAGTGTCAGTGTGTGTCGTCCAGCCCCAGCATCAGTGTGTCATCCAGCCCCAGTATCAGTGTGTGTCGTCCAGCCCCAGTGTCAGTGTGTGTCGTCCATCTCCAGTGTCAGTGTGTGTCGTCCAGCCCCAGTGTCAGTGTGTGTCGTCCAGCCCCAGTGTCAGTGTGTGTCGTCCAGCCCCAGTGTCAGTTTGTCGTCCAGCCCCAGTGTCAGTGTGTCATCCAGCCCCAGTATCAGTGCGTCATCCAGCCCCAGTGTCAGTGTGTCATCCAGCCCCAGTGTCAGTGTGTCGTCCAGCCCCAGTGTCAGTGTGTGTCGTCCAGCCCCAGTGTCAGTGTGTCGTCCAGCCCCAGTGTCAGTGTGTCGTCCAGCCCCAGTGTCAGTGTCTCGTCCAGCCCCAGTGGCAGTGTGTCGTCCAGCCCCAGTGGCAGTGTGTGTTGTCCAGCCCCAGTGTCAGTGTGTGTTGTCCAGCCCCAGTGTCAGTGTGTCGTCCAGCCCCAGTGTCAGTGTGTCGTCCAGCCCCAGTGTCAGTGTGTGTCGTCCAGCCCAGCCCAGTGTGTCGTCCTGCCCAGCCCAGTGTGTCGTCCTGCCCAGCCCAGTGTGTCGTCCTGCCCCAGTGTCAGTGTGTCGTCCAGCCCCAGTGTCAGTGTGTCGTCCAGCCCCAGTGTCAGTGTGTCGTCCAGCCCCAGTGTCAGTGTGTCGTCCAGCCCCAGTGTCAGTGTGTCGTCCAGCCCCAGTGTCAGTGTGTCGTCCAGCCCCAGTGTCAGTGTGTGTCGTCCAGCCCCAGTGTCAGTGTGTGTCGTCCAGCCCCTGTGTCAGTGTGTGTCATCCATCCCCAGTGTCAGTGTGTGTCGTCCAGCCCCAGTGTCAGTGTGTGTCGTCCAGCCCCAGTGTCAGTGTGTGTCGTCCAGCCCCAGTGTCAGTGTGTGTCGTCCAGCCCCAGTGTCAGTGTGTGTCGTCCAGCCCCAGTGTCAGTGTGTCGTCCAGCCCCAGTGTCAGTGTGTGTCGTCCAGCCCCAGTGTCAGTGTGTCATCCAGCCCCAGTGTCAGTGTGTGTCGTCCAGCCCCAGTGGCAGTGTGTCGTCCAGCCCCAGTGGCAGTGTGTCGTTCAGCCCCAGTGTCAGTGTGTCGTCCAGCCCCAGTGTCAGTGTGTCGTCCAGCCCCAGTGTCAGTGTGTCGTCCAGCCCCAGTGTCAGTGTGTCGTCCAGCCCCAGTGTCAGTGTGTCGTCCAGCCCAGTGTCAGTGTGTCGTCCAGCCCCAGTGTCAGTGTGTCGTCCAGCCCCAGTGTCAGTGTGTGTCATCCAGCCCCAGTGTCAGTGTGTCATCCAGCCCCAGTATCAGTGTGTGTCGTCCAGCCCCAGTGTCAGTGTGTCGTCCAGCCCCAGTGTCAGTGTGTCGTCCAGCCCCAGTGTCAGTGTGTCATCCAGCCCCAGTGTCAGTGTGTCATCCAGCCCCAGTGTCAGTGTGTCGTCCAGCCCCAGTGTCAGTGTGTCGTCCAGCCCCAGTGTCAGTGTGTGTCGTCCAGCCCCAGTGTCAGTGTGTCGTCCAGCCCCAGTGTCAGTGTGTCGTCCAGCCCCAGTGTCAGTGTGTCGTCCAGCCCCAGTGTCAGTGTGTAGTCCAGCCCCAGTGTCAGTGTGTGTCGTCCAGCCCCAGTGTCAGTGTGTGTCGTCCAGCCCCAGTGTCAGTGTGTGTCGTCCAGCCCCAGTGTCAGTGTGTGTCGTCCAGCCCCAGTATCAGTGTGTCATCCAGCCCCAGTATCAGTGTGTGTCGTCCAGCCCCAGTGTCAGTGTGTGTCGTCCATCTCCAGTGTCAGTGTGTGTCGTCCAGCCCCAGTGTCAGTGTGTGTCGTCCAGCCCCAGTGTCAGTGTGTGTCGTCCAGCCCCAGTGTCAGTTTGTAGTCCAGCCCCAGTGTCAGTGTGTCGTCCAGCCCCAGTGTCAGTGTGTGTCGTCCAGCCCCAGTGTCAGTGTGTGTCGTCCAGCCCCAGTGTCAGTGTGTCGTCCAGCCCCAGTGTCAGTGTGTGTCGTCCAGCCCCAGTGTCAGTGTGTCGTCCAGCCCCAGTGTCAGTGTGTCGTCCAGCCCCAGTGTCAGTGTGTCATCCAGCCCCAGTGTCAGTGTGTCATCCAGCCCCAGTGTCAGTGTGTGTCGTCCAGCCCCAGTGTCAGTGTGTGTCGTCCAGCCCCAGTGTCAGTGTGTCGTCCAGCCCCAGTGTCAGTGTATCGTCCAGCCCCAGTGTCAGTGTGTGTCGTCCAGCCCCAGTGTCAGTGTGTTGTCCAGCCCCAGTGTCAGTGTGTCGTCCAGCCCCAGTGTCAGTGTGTAGTCCAGCCCCAGTGTCAGTGTGTCGTCCAGCCCCAGTGTCAGTGTGTGTCGTCCAGCCCCAGTGTCAGTGTGTCGTCCAGCCCCAGTGTCAGTGTGTCGTCCGGCCCCAGTGTCAGTGTGTCGTCCAGCCCCAGTGTCAGTGTGTGTCATCCAGCCCCAGTATCAGTGTGTCATCCAGCCCCAGTATCAGTGCGTCATCCAGCCCCAGTGTCAGTGTGTCATCCAGCCCCAGTGTCAGTGTGTCGTCCAGCCCCAGTGTCAGTGTGTGTCGTCCAGCCCCAGTGTCAGTGTGTCGTCCAGCCCCAGTGTCAGTGTGTGTCGTCCAGCCCCAGTGGCAGTGTGTCGTCCAGCCCCAGTGGCAGTGTGTCGTCCAGCCCCAGTGGCAGTGTGTGTTGTCCAGCCCCAGTGTCAGTGTGTGTCGTCCAGCCCCAGTGTCAGTGTGTCGTCCAGCCCCAGTGTCAGTGTGTCGTCCAGCCCCAGTGTCAGTGTGTCGTCCAGCCCCAGTGTCAGTGTGTCGTCCAGCCCCAGTGTCAGTGTGTCGTCCAGCCCCAGTATCAGTGTGTGTCGTCCAGCCCCAGTATCAGTGTGTCATCCAGCCCCAGTATCAGTGTGTGTCGTCCAGCCCCAGTGTCAGTGTGTCGTCCAGCCCCAGTGTCAGTATGTGTCGTCCAGCCCCAGTGTCAGTATGTGTCATCCAGCCCCAGTGTCAGTGTGTCATCCAGCCCCAGTGTCAGTGTGTGTCGTCCAGCCCCAGTGTCAGTGTGTCGTCCAGCCCCAGTGTCAGTGTGTCATCCAGCCCCAGTGTCAGTGTGTGTCGTCCAGCCCCAGTGTCAGTGTGTGTCGTCCAGCCCCAGTGTCAGTGTGTGTCGTCCAGCCCCAGTGTCAGTGTGTCGTCCAGCCCCAGTGTCAGTGTATCGTCCAGCCCCAGTGTCAGTGTGTCGTCCAGCCCCAGTGTCAGTGTGTCGTCCAGCCCCAGTGTCAGTGTGTCGTCCAGCCCCAGTGTCAGTGTGTGTCGTCCATCTCCAGTGTCAGTGTGTCGTCCAGCCCCAGTGTCAGTGTGTCGTCCAGCCCCAGTGTCAGTGTGTCGTCCAGCCCCAGTGTCAGTGTGTGTCGTCCATCTCCAGTGTCAGTGTGTCGTCCAGCCCCAGTGTCAGTGTGTCGTCCAGCCCCAGTGTAAGTGTGTCGTCCAGCCCCAGTGTAAGTGTGTCGTCCAGCCCCAGTATCAGTGTGTGTCGTCCAGCCCCAGTGTCAGTGTGTCATCCAGCCCCAGTATCAGTGTGTGTCGTCCAGCCCAAGTGTCAGTGTGTCTTCCAGCCCCAGTATCAGTGTGTGTCGTCCAGCCCCAGTATCAGTGTGTGTCGTCCAGCCCCAGTGTCAGTGTGTCGTCCAGCCCCAGTGTCAGTGTGTCGTCCAGCCCCAGTGTCAGTGTGTCGTCCAGCCCCAGTATCAGTGTGTCATCCAGTCCCAGTGTCAGTGTGTGTCGTCCAGCCCCAGTATCAGTGTGTGTCGTCCAGCCCCAGTGTCAGTGTGTCGTCCAGCCCCAGTGTCAGTGTGTCGTCCAGCCCCAGTGTCAGTGTGTCGTCCAGCCCCAGTGTCAGTGTGTCGTCCAGCCCCAGTGTCAGTGTGTCGTCCAGCCCCAGTGTCAGTGTGTCGTCCAGCCCCAGTGTCAGTGTGTGTCATCCAGCCCGTGTCAGTGTGTCATCCAGCCCCAGTATCAGTGTGTCGTCCAGCCCCAGTATCAGTGTGTCATCCAGCCCCAGTGTCAGTGTGTCGTCCAGCCCCAGTGTCAGTGTGTGTCAACCAGCCCCAGTGTCAGTGTGTCATCCAGCCCCAGTGTCAGTGTGTCATCCAGCCCCAGTGTCAGTGTGTCATCCAGCCCCAGTGTCAGTGTGTGTCGTCCAGCCCCAGTGTCAGTGTGTGTCGTCCAGCCCCAGTGTCAGTGTGTGTCGTCCAGCCCCAGTGTCAGTGTGTCGTCCAGCCCCAGTGTCAGTGTATCGTCCAGCCCCAGTGTCAGTGTGTCGTCCAGCCCCAGTGTCAGTGTGTCGTCCAGCCCCAGTGTCAGTGTGTCGTCCAGCCCCAGTGTCAGTGTGTGTCGTCCATCTCCAGTGTCAGTGTGTCGTCCAGCCCCAGTGTCAGTGTGTCGTCCAGCCCCAGTGTCAGTGTGTGTCGTCCATCTCCAGTGTCAGTGTGTCGTCCAGCCCCAGTGTCAGTGTGTCGTCCAGCCCCAGTGTAAGTGTGTCGTCCAGCCCCAGTGTAAGTGTGTCGTCCAGCCCCAGTATCAGTGTGTGTCGTCCAGCCCCAGTGTCAGTGTGTCATCCAGCCCCAGTATCAGTGTGTGTCGTCCAGCCCCAGTATCAGTGTGTGTCGTCCAGCCCCAGTGTCAGTGTGTCGTCCAGCCCCAGTGTCAGTGTGTCGTCCAGCCCCAGTGTCAGTGTGTCGTCCAGCCCCAGTATCAGTGTGTCATCCAGCCCCAGTGTCAGTGTGTGTCGTCCAGCCCCAGTATCAGTGTGTGTCGTCCAGCCCCAGTGTCAGTGTGTCGTCCAGCCCCAGTGTCAGTGTGTCGTCCAGCCCCAGTGTCAGTGTGTCGTCCAGCCCCAGTGTCAGTGTGTCGTCCAGCCCCAGTGTCAGTGTGTCGTCCAGCCCCAGTATCAGTGTGTCATCCAGCCCCAGTGTCAGTGTGTCGTCCAGCCCCAGTGTCAGTGTGTCATCCAGCCCCAGTATCAGTGTGTCGTCCAGCCCCAGTATCAGTGTGTCATCCAGCCCCAGTGTCAGTGTGTCGTCCAGCCCCAGTGTCAGTGTGTGTCAACCAGCCCCAGTGTCAGTGTGTCAACCAGCCCCAGTGTCAGTGTGTCATCCAGCCCCAGTGTCAGTGTGTCATCCAGCCCCAGTGTCAGTGTGTGTCGTCCAGCCCCAGTGTCAGTGTGTCGTCCAGCCCCAATGTCAGTGTGTGTCGTCCAGCCCCATGTCAGTGTGTGTCGTCCAGCCCCAGTGTCAGTGTGTGTCGTCCAGCCCCAGTGTCAGTGTGTCGTCCAGCCCCAGTGTCAGTGTGTCGTCCAGCCCCAGTGTCAGTGTGTCGTCCAGCCCCAGTGTCAGTGTGTCGTCCAGCCCCAGTGTCAGTGTGTCGTCCAGCCCCAGTGGCAGTGTGTCGTCCAGCCCCAGTGGCAGTGTGTGTCGTCCAGCCCCAGTGTCAGTGTGTGTCCAGCCCCAGTATCAGAGTGTGTCGTCCAGCCCCAGTGTCAGTGTGTCGTCCAGCCCCAGTGTCAGTGTGTCGTCCAGCCCCAGTGTCAGTGTGTCGTCCAGCCCCAGTGTCAGTGTGTCGTCCAGCCCCAGTGTCAGTGTGTCGTCCAGCCCCAGTGTCAGTGTGTCGTCCAGCCCCAGTGTCAGTGTGTCGTCCAGCCCCAGTGTCAGTGTGTCGTCCAGCCCCAGTGTCAGTGTGTCGTCCAGCCCCAGTGTCAGTGAAGTCCACAATCAGCTCCTTTGTTTTGCTGACGTTGAGGGTGTTAATATGTGAATGTGAATAACTCACATCAGAGAGTTAGAAAAGATGCAGGCATAATCCTTTACTCAGGTATAACATGTTACAGGGCACGACCTCCTCCTCAGACACTCATTATGTACCCGTTTGTCTATCCTAGACAGGTGACCCACTAGCGCCATCTCTGAGTTGGCAGTATGCCCATTATCTCAACATCTTCCATTTCATATAGAATTAGCTTGAGCGCTTCATACAATTTTAACACTGTGAAAATATCTACTTACAACCTTATCAACACCTTTTCTTTCTTTCATTTTAAAAATGTTTATATATAAAAACAACAAGTTCATTATCCATTTCTTAAGGGGCATACTCCCCGTACCGCAGGGGAGGTCTTATGTTAGCCCTTGTTCTCCTGTGGCGCACTGGTAGCATATTGGGCACCTCTGGGATGTCGGGCACCTCTGGGATGTCGGGCACCTCTGGGATGTCGGGCACCTCTGGGATGTCGGGCACATCTGGGAGCCCCAGGGCCTCTACTTCATCTTCTACTTCATATGACCTTGCGCTGATGTGCCCTATGTATGTGTCTCCATTTGGCATCCCTGGCATGAGGTGACAGGAGCACTCTGACAGCTTGGCCATGTTTTATCACAGGCAGATTTTTTTGCATGTCATAGTAATGTTTTGACTTGTCCTGACGTGCACGCTGTGTGCCTGAACATCCCCAATGACCTTTGGTGTGAGGAGCTTGGGAGTTGTTGGCAACAGAGAGCGGGTGCGTCTAGACATTAAGCGCTGTACAGGACTGCTGCCGAAGCCCTCTGTGGGAGTATTTCTCCATGCCAAAATGGCTTGCCACACATCTGTGCCTTCCTGCATAGCCTTTGTGATGAGAGTCTTAGCTACACTACATGACCAAGTATGTGGACACCTGCTTGTCGAACATCTCATTCCAAAATCATGGGCATTAATATGGAGTTGGTCCCTCCTTTTGCTGCTATAACAGCCTCCACTCTTCTGGGAAGGCTTTCCACTAGCTGTAGGAACATTGCTGCGGGGACTTGCTTCCATTCAGCCACAAGAGCATTAGTGAGGTCGGGACTGATGTTGGGCGATTAGGCCTGGCTCGCAGTCGGCGTTCCAATGAATCCCAAATGTGGGGGATGGGGTTGAGGTCAGGGCTTTGTGCAGGCCAGTCAAGTTCTTCCACACCGATCTCAACAAACCATTTCTGTATGGACCTCGCTTTGTGCATGGGGGCATTGCCATCCTGAAACAGGAAAGGGCCTTCCCCAAACTGTTGCCATAAAGTTGGAATCACAGAATCATCTGGCATGTCATTGTATGCTGTAGCATTAAGATTTCCCTTCACCGGAACTAAGGGGCTTAGCCCGAACAATGAAAAACAGCCCCAGACCATTATTCGTCCTCCACCAAACATTACAGGTGGCACTATGCATTGGGGCAGGTAGAGTTCTCCTGGCATCCGCCAAACCTAGATATGTCCGTCAAACTGCCAAATGGTGAAGCGTGATTCATCACTCCAGAGAACGCGTTTCCACTGCTCCAGAGTCCAATGGCAGCGAGTTTTACACCTCTCCAGCCGACGCTTGCCATTGCGCATGGTTATCTTAGGCTTGTGTGCGGCTACTCAGCCATAGAAACCCATTTCATGAAGCTCCCGACGAACAGTTCTTGTGCTAACATTGCTTCCAGAGGCAGTTTGGAACTCGGTAGTGAATGTTGCAAACGAGGACAGACAATTTTTACGCGCTACGTGCTTCAGCACTCGACGGTCCCATTCTGTGTGCTTGTGTTGCCTACCACTTAGCGGCTGAGCCGTTGATGCTCTTAGATGTTTCCACTTCACAATAACAGCACTTACAGTTGACCCGGCAGTTCTAGCAGGGAAGACATTTGATGAACTGACTTGTTGGAAAGGTGGTATCCTATGACAGTGCCACGTTGAAAGTCACTGAGCTCTTCAGTAAGGCCATTCTACTGCCAACGTTTGTCTATGGTGATTGCATGGCTGTATGCTCGATTTTATACACCTGTATAAAATTAACTGAAATAGCCAAATCCATTAATTTGAAGTAGTATCCACATACTTTTGAATAGATATATAATGTATTTTCACTGCTGACTCAACCTTGCCATTACTCTGACTGTGGTAGAGTGAGGAGATCACGAGGGATTTCCCAGGCTTTTGGAAAAAAAAGCTAAGTCTTGACTCATGACCTGCGGACCGTGATCCGTAACTACGCCACTGTCAGGTATGCCATATCTGCTAAACTGCTGCTTACAACAGTCAATGATGCAAGCCGCTGTGTTTGCATCATTGTGTTAATCACTTTCTCCACCTCCCAAAAATCTGAATACTAGTCCATTATAATCAGTAAAGGAACGTTCTTGACAGTGAACAGATCCGTTTCCACTTTAGACCAAGGACGTGCTGGCATGTCATGTGGCTGCAGCGTTTCCTTTTGCTGCTTAGGTAGATTAGCATTACATATGCTGCACACAGCCACAAAACGTTTCATTTCTTGGGTCATGTTGGGCCAGAATATTGAGTCTCTGCATTTCCTGAGACTGGCTTCGACCCCTGAGTGCCCTGCATGGGTACGAGAGAGAATCATTGGGCGTACAGTTTCTGGCACTACCACCCTGTTGCCTTTGTAGACGACCTCTTCCTGCATTGTGAATTTGTCTCTGTATGTCCAACAGTCCCTCACCAGGATGGGCGTACTCTTTCTTGTGTCTGGCCAGACTCTTAGGATAAAAGACTGAAGCATTGGAGAAGTCTCTTACTCTGCTGAATGAGCTTTGCTAGCATCCCGTGTCTGCGAGGAGATGTTTGTATCAGTGGCATGGTTCACATCTTCAACCTCAGTCTGTAGATCATATACTGTCTCATTTGTCCGATATTGTGGGTGACTAGTTGTCGGTAGTGCTGCTCTAGACAAGAAATCTGCAATGTGAAGCTCTGTTCCTTTCTTGTATACTACCTGTAGTTGATAACGCTGAAGCTTTAGCATCATCCGTTGAAGTGGCTTCTGGGAAGACAGAAGAGTTTTTTTAAAGATAACCTCAAGTGGTTTGTGATCAGTGTGCACCGTGTTAAAGTCCCTACCATGAAGGTACTGATCAAAACGGTCACATCCTAACACTATGGCTCGCTACTCAGTTTGGAATATCCTTGCTCTGTGGGTGTCAATGTGCTCGAAGCAAATGCAATGGGCTGCCCCTTCTGCAGGAGCGCTGCCCCTAGGCCTTTGTCACTTGCATCACATTGTAGGGTCACTTCCTCAGAGAGGTCATAGTACATCAGTAATGGTTGGTTGCTTACCAATTTCTTGATTTGCTCTTGTGCAGCATCACGTTGAGGGAGCCACACCCAAAGAGCATCTTTATCAGTCAGCCGACGCAACGGCTCTCATACATCAGACAGATGAGGTGGGAATTTGGGTAAGTCATTTACAAAACCAAGCAGTCTGTGTACTGCTTTTTGCATCTGTAGGTGGCAGCATTTACTGTAATGCCTCCATCTTCTTGTGTCTGGCTTCAGTCCTTCAGCTGTCAAAAGATGCCCCATGTATGGAATACTTGTGAGCCTGAGCTTAACTTTGTCTTTATTCAGGTTTAGATTCAACTCCCTTTGCTCTTTGTAAGAGCTGAGTCAGGTTGTGGTCATGGTCCTGCACTGCTTCTGCGGTCATGGTCATGCACTGCTTCTGTGGTCATGGTCCTGTACTGCTTCTGTGGTCATGGTCCTGCACTGCTTCTGCGGT
The DNA here is from genome assembly GCF_016432855.1 of Salvelinus namaycush. Classification (NCBI taxonomy): domain Eukaryota; kingdom Metazoa; phylum Chordata; class Actinopteri; order Salmoniformes; family Salmonidae; genus Salvelinus; species Salvelinus namaycush. Next base: position 44,184 of record NW_024058352.1, on the reverse strand, counting down.
CATGGTCATGCACTGCTTCTGTGGTCATGGTCCTGTACTGCTTCTGTGGTCATGGTCCTGTACTGCTTCTGTGGTCATGGTCCTGTACTGCTTCTGTGGTCATGGTCCTGTACTGCTTCTGTGGTCATGGTCCTGTACTGCGGTCATGGTCCTGCACTGCTTCTGCGGTCACGGCCCTGCACTGCTTCTGCGGTCACGGCCCTGCACTGCTTCTGTGGTCATGGTCCTGTACTGCTTCTGTGGTCATGGTCCTGTACTGCTTCTGTGGTCATGGTCCTGTACTGCTTCTGTGGTCAGGGTCCCGTACTGCGGTCATGGTCCTGCACTGCTTCTGTGGTCATGGTCCTGTACTGCGGTCACGGTCCTGTACTGCTTCTGTGGTCATGGTCCTTTACTGCTTCTGTGGTCATGGTCCTGTACTGCGGTCATGGTCCTGCACTGCTTCTGTGGTCATGGTCCTGTACTGCGGTCACGGTAATGTACTGCTTCTGTGGTCATGGTCCTGTACTGCGGTCACGGTCCTGTACTGCTTCTGTGGTCATGGTCCTGTACTGCGGTCATGGTCCTGCACTGCCTCTGCGGTCATGGTCCTGTAGTGCTTCTGTGGTCATGGTCCTGTACTGCTTCTGTGGTCATGGTCCTGTACTGCGGTCATGGTCCTGCACTGCTTCTGCGGTCATGGTCATGCACTGCTTCTGTGGTCATGGTCCTGTACTGCTTCTGTGGTCATGGTCCTGTACTGCTTCTGTGGTCATGGTCCTGTACTGCTTCTGTGGTCATGGTCCTGTACTGCTTCTGTGGTCATGGTCCTGTACTGCGGTCATGGTCCTGCACTGCTTCTGCGGTCACGGCCCTGCACTGCTTCTGCGGTCACGGCCCTGCACTGCTTCTGTGGTCATGGTCCTGTACTGCTTCTGTGGTCATGGTCCTGTACTGCTTCTGTGGTCATGGTCCTGTACTGCTTCTGTGGTCAGGGTCCCGTACTGCGGTCATGGTCCTGCACTGCTTCTGTGGTCATGGTCCTGTACTGCGGTCACGGTCCTGTACTGCTTCTGTGGTCATGGTCCTTTACTGCTTCTGTGGTCATGGTCCTGTACTGCGGTCATGGTCCTGCACTGCTTCTGTGGTCATGGTCCTGTACTGCGGTCACGGTAATGTACTGCTTCTGTGGTCATGGTCCTTTACTGCTTCTGTGGTCATGGTCCTGTACTGCGGTCATGGTCCTGCACTGCTTCTGTGGTCATGGTCCTGTACTGCGGTCATGGCCCTGCACTGCTTCTGTGGTCATGGTCCTGCACTGCTTCTGTGGTCATGGTCCTGTACTGCGGTCATGGTCCTGTACTGCGGTCATGGCCCTGCACTGCTTCTGCGGGGCGGCAGGGTAGCCTAGTGGTTAGAGCGTTGGACTAGTAATCGAAAGGTTGCAAGTTCAAATCCCCGAGCTGACAAGGTACAAATCTGTCGTTCTGCCCCTGAACAGGCAGTTAACCCACTGTTCCTAGGCCGTCATTGAAAATAAGAATTTGTTCTTAACTGACTTGCCTAGTTAAATAAAGGTAAAATGGTCCTGTACTGCACCACAGCCGTATACCAGGATGTCATCAGCTATTGCGCTTATTCCTGGCAGTCCCTGAGGTGCACCATGTTGCCTGAGCTGATATTCTTCTGCAGCTGGTTACACTCCAAAATGTAGCCTTTTCCACCGGTGTCCCCCCTTCAATGGTAGGCATTTGGTAATTCATAGGACTTTGTTCAGGGCACTTTGATTGAGGCAGACTCTTATTTTGCTATGTTTTTTCACCACAACCATGTTGCTTATCCACTTAGTAGGTTGGTGACCTTCATAATGACACCCTGTTCGAATCAACAGCCTTTAATATCTTTTCTTTCAGTGGAATGGCGATTGGTAAACTGTTGAACTGGTCTGACGGATGAGTCCATCACCATGTGGACCTCACCTGGTCCCCATCCCTTCAAAAACATCCTCAAACTGTTTCAGTATTCCCTCTGAGGACCTTTAGTGTTAATTTGGTGCTGACATGATGAACGACATGATGAAGGACATGATGAAGGACATGATGAAGGACATGATGAAGGACATGATGAAGGACATGATGAAGGACATGATGAAGGACATGATGAACGACATGATGAAGGACATGATGAAGGACATGATGAACGACATGATGAAGGACATGATGAACGACATGATGAAGGACATGATGAAGGACATGATGAAGGACATGCTGAACGACATGATGAACGACATGATGAAGGACATGATGAAGGACATGATGAAGGACATGATGAAGGACATGATGAACGACTGGATGAACGACATGATGAACGACATGATGAAGGACATGATGAACGACATGATGAACGACATGATGAAGGACATGATGAAGGACATGATGAAGGACATGATGAAGGACATGATGAACGACATGATGAACGACATGATGAAGGACATGATGAAGGACATGATGAAGGACATGATGAAGGACATGATGAAGGACATGATGAACGACATGATGAAGGACATGATGAACGACATGATGAAGGACATGATGAAGGACATGATGAAGGACATGCTGAACGACATGATGAACGACATGATGAAGGACATGATGAAGGACATGATGAAGGACATGATGAAGCCCATGATGAAGGACATGATGAAGGACATGATGAAGGACATGATGAAGGACATGATGAAGGACATGATGAAGCCCATGATGAAGGACATGATGAAGGACATGATGAAGGACATGATGAACGACATGATGAAGGACATGATGAAGGACATGATGAAGGACATGATGAACGACATGATGAAGGACATGATGAAGCCCATGATGAAGGACATGATGAAGGACATGATGAAGGACATGATGAAGGACATGATGAAGGACATGATGAAACCCATGATGAAGGACATGATGAAGGACATGATGAACGACATGATGAAGGACATGATGAAGGACATGATGAAGGACATGATGAAGGACATGATGAAGGACATGATGAAGGACATGATGAAGGACATGATAGGACACGATGAAGGACATGATGAAGGACATGATGAAGGACATGATGAACGACATGCTGAACGACATGATGAAGGACATGATGAAGGACATGATGAAGGACATGATGAACGACATGATGAAGGACATGATGAACGACATGATGAAGGACATGATGAAGGACATGATGAAGGACATGATGAAGGACATGATGAAGGACATGATGAAGGACATGATGAAGGACATGATGAACGACATGATGAAAGACATGATGAACGACATGATGAAGGACATGATGAAGGACATGATGAAGGACATGATGAAGGACATGATGAAGGACATGATGAAGGACATGCTGGTGGTTGAGCTGTAGCGGGTTGACCTTTTCACACGTTTCTGCTGAAAGGAGAGGAATTTTAGCACATAACGTTTCCCCTTCATGATTTGCGCGTAGTTCACACTCCCCTACTGGTGTATTAACCGAGCCATCGTACAGCCTTAGCCTTGCCTTGTAGCTTGGTATCTCCATCCTACATTACTTGCATAAAGTCTCTGTAGCCAAGTATATTAACAGTTGAGCCACTGTCTAGCTGGCATTTGATAGTGCTGCTTGGATCATAATCACAGTTATCACATGTTAGTGGGGCAAGCTTTAAGTTTGTGAACCATTTATCTTTGCCACTTTGAACATAATTTACATTTGTCATGTTGTTTTCCTTGCACCATGCCGTCAGAGTACCTCCTCCCTGTAGGCTGTCTCGCAGTTGTTGGTAATCAGGCCTAATACTGTGTCGTGTCGGCAGAGAACTTGATGATGGAGTTGGAATTGTGTGAGGCCACGCAATCGTTGGTATAGGAGTACAGGAGGGGACTGATGACGCACCGTGGTGGGGTCCCCTGTTAAGGATCAGTATGGAGGAGATAATGTTGCCTACCTCGGCCCGTCAGGAAGTCTAGGACCCAGTTGCATAGGGAGGAGTTCAGTCCCAGGGCTGTGAGCTTTGTGGTGAACTTAGAAGGCGCTATAGTATTGAAGGCCGAGCTGTAGTCGATGAACAGCATCCTCACATGTGCATTCCTCTTGTCCAGGTGGGTGAGGGCAGTGTGCAGTGCAATGGTGATTGCGTTGTCAGTGGATCTGTCGGGGCGGTAGGAGAACTGGAGAAGGTTGAGTGTGTCGGGGACGGAGGAGGTGATGTGGTCTTTGACTAGCCCCTCGAAGCTCTTCATGATGAGGGAAGTGAGTGCTACTGGTCGGTAGTCATTCAGTTCAGTTACTTTCCCTTTCTTGGACACAGGGATGATAGTGGACATCATGAAGCAGGTGGGGATAACGGCCTGAGCTAGAGAGAGTGCGTGTGTGTGTGTGTGTGTGTGTGTGTGTGTGTGTGTGTGTGTGTGTGTGTGTGTGTGTGTGTGTGTGTGTGTGTGTGTGTGTGTGTGTCAGTGCCACTCATACATCATGCAGGTCGTTAGTAGAGGATCAGCCTGGACCTTTGGCTGCGGCACCACGGACCACTGCCGACAGAGCACAGTGAAAACCCCAGCTCTGTCACTCAGACCACTATTAACCTGCTTTATCTACCTCCGGCCCCACTGCCTCGCTGCCTCAGTCACACACATACGCATCCTCTCTGCCGTCCTGGGTTCCTAATGAATAATGGATGAAGCAGAGCTCAGCGTTCAGATATTAATGGGGCTGAAAAACACAGACATACTGCTCAGACAGACATACTGCTCTGACAGTCATACTGCTCTGACAGTCATACTGCTGTCGTGTCTTTGCTATCGTTAAATTGAAGACTTATAGTTTTTATCAAAGATTCCTGTAATTAGGGATTACGCGATCACTTGAGTAATAACGTAACTAATTAACTATGAATTCGAGGGCACCAGGGAAAGTTATTAGATTACAAAGTTATAATTTCCCAATATAACCTTTCAGATATTTTCATATCTGATCAATAGTCTGATTAATGATTTATTTATTTTTACCTCACGTCAGTCTCATTCCAAACGTCGTAAATTGTTGATTATCTGCACGAACCCAGTCTTCACCATGAGTCATCCATACATCAACTGTCTTAAATCATTTATTTATTACTAACTAATTAATTCACAGAAATGCATAAACAAACAAACAAACTTAAAATAGTTACATGAAATGATGGGAGAAATATGCCCTAGTGGGCTGAACCGGCATAGCTTGTTAGACAAAGGGAAAATGGCGTTCGACTAAGAATTCACTACAGAGTCCATAATTATAACAATTGACATGCTAATCCTTACACATGAACGCTCACTCATTCGGGAACAATTGCAATCAATATATATATATTTACGCTCGGTGTGTGTCGTCTTGATCGTTGGAGAGAAGTTAGTTACTGTTGGAGTGAAGTTAGTTTCTGTTGGAGTTCCTTCTGTCTCGGTTATTGTGGATTGTGGATAGACATTCGTTATAGAATGGATGTTTTGGCGGTTGTCTTTCTTCGCGTTCAATGATACCGAATTCCTAGCTGCAGACTAGTAGTCAATATCAAAACTTGTTCTTATTCGTATAAGAGTTTAACCACGTGGTATGGTTAAGGATTCAGCAATGTTACTTAACCTGTTTGGGCTGCAGGGGCAGTATTGAGTAGCCGGATAAAAGGTGCCCATTTCAAACGGCCTCGTACTCAATTCTTGCTCGTACAATATGCATATTATTATTACTATTGGATAGAAAACACTCTCTAGTTTCTAAAACCGTTTGAATTATATCTGTGAGTAAAACAGAACTCATTTTGCAGCAAACTTCCTGACAGGAAGTGGAAAATCTGAAATCGATGCTCTGTTCTAGGGCCTGCCTATAAATGTCCTTGATATATATCAGTATACATGCACTTCATACGTCTTCCACTAGATGTCGACAGGCAGTGAGAGAAGAAATTGAGTGTATAACTTGATCTGGGGTTGAATAAATGCTCTTTGTATGACGTGTAACCAGTTTCCTGTTTTCTGGAGAGCGTGTGAAGGGACCTGGTTTTGCCTTCTGTACAGCTGTCGTTATAGACAACTAATATCTCCGGCTTTGATTTTATTTGATACATGTGACAATATCATCGTAAAGTATGTTTTTTCAATATAGTTTTATTAGATTATTGAAAATTTTTCGGGACGTTAGGCGTGTTGCTTTGTCTGCGTTTGTTCACGAAGGAGAGCTTAGCGCCACTTTTCTAGCTTTCCGTGCTAATTGACTGGAGAAGAGGACATTCTAAATCCAAACAACGATTGTTCCCGACAAAGGACCCCTTGTACAACATTCTGATGAAAGATCATCAAAAGTAGGACCCATTTTATGATGTTATTTCATATATCTGTCGAACATGTTGTACTAGTAGTTTGCGGCCAGGTTTTGGGCACGCTCTCGCCATAACGTAAACTGCATATCGTAATGAAGTTATTTTTAGAATTCTAACACGGCGATTGCATTAAGAACTAGTGTATCTATCATTTCCTATACAACATGTATTTTTAGTTATGTTTATTAATAGTTATTTGGTCAGAATATGTGAGTGCCAGAAAAATATCCGGACGTTGTGGGAAAAAGATGCTACGTTAGCACAATGTATAACCACTGATTTCAGCTCTAAATATGCACATTTTCGAACAAAACATAAGTGTATGTATAACCTGATGTTATAGGACTGTCATCTGATTAAGCTTATCAAGGTTAGTCAAAAATTATATATCTTTTGCTGGTTTGTTACGATCGATAACTTTTGCTGCTGGGGAATGGCTTGTGTTTCTGGCTATTGTGGTAAACTAATATAATGCTATATTGTGTTTTCGCTGTAAAACACTTAAGAAATCGGAAATATTGGCTGGAATCACAAGATGCCTGTCTTTCATTTGCTGTACACCATGTATTTTTCAGAAATGTTTTATGATGAGTATTTAGGTATTTGACGTTGGTGTCTGTAATTACTCTGGCTGCTTCGATGCCATTTCTGACGGTAGCTGTGATGGTAGCTGCAATGTAAAACTGATTTATAGCTCAAATATGCACATTTTTCAAACAAAACATAGATTTATTGAATAACATGTTATAAGACTGTCATCTGATGAAGTTGTTTCTTGGTTAGTTTGGTTGGTTCTTGGTTAGTTAGGTTGGTTTTGTGCATGCTACTTGTGCTGTGAAAAATGTCTGTCCTTTTTTGTATTTGGTGGTGAGCTAACATAAATATACGTGGTGTTTTCGCTGTAAAACATTTTAAAAATCGGACATGTTGGCTGGATTCACAAGATGTTTATCTTTCAAATGCTGTATTGGACTTGTTAATGTGTGAAAGTTAAATATTTCTAAAAAATATATTTTGAATTTCGCGCCCTGCACTTGAAGTGGCTGTTGTCATATTGTGCCCGGCTTCGGGCTTGCAGCCAGAAGAAGTTAACTTCTTATGGCTGCAGGGGGCGTATTGAAAAACTGGAAAATATGTGCACATTTTCAAACGGCCTCTTAATCAATTTTTGCTCTTACAATATGCATATATTTACTACTATTGGATAGAAAACAGTCTCTAGTTTCTAAAAACGTTTGAATTATTTCTCTAAGTGGAACAGAACTATTTTTACAGCCCATTTCCTATCCGGAATTGAGATTTCCAAATGCGAGGTCTCTCTTTAAGAGCTTGTCTATAAAAGGTCATGTCACTTAGGACTGTAGAAACACGTCATACGCCTTCCTCTGGGTGTCATGCGGAAGTGAGAGCAGAAAGGAGTTGAATATCTCGTCCAGGGACTGAACACAACATCTTGGAGTGAGACCTGCGCACTTAATTTTTTTTTCTGGTCACGAAGTAGAACATGGACTCGGCTCCTGCACGACGCTCGTTAAAGGTGAATATGATCTCTGGCTTCGATATTATTTGATACATGTCACAAAATCATCCTAAAGTATGTTTTTTCAATATAGTTTAATTATATTATTGAAATTTATTCTGGACTTTAGACGTGATGCGACGCAAGAATTGTTTGAAGAAAGAGAGGTTAGCGCCGCACGGCCAGTGTGCTTGCTAATTCAAGAGGGAAATAGTTCGTTCTGGATCCCAAACAAAGACTGTACTGGACAATGGACCCCTTTACAACATTCTGATGGAATATCAACAAAGATAAGGACCCAATTTGGGATGCTTTTTCATATATCTGTCGAACTGTGCTATGCTACCTTTTGACTAGAATCAATGCTGCCGTGTGCTAGCTAATGTAGTAAGCTAATATAACGATATATTGTGTTTTCGCTGTAAAACACTTCAAAAATCGGAAATATTGGCTCTATTCACACGATCTTTGTCTTTCATTAGCTATCCACCATATATTTTTCTGAAATGTTTTATGATGTATAATTAGTTGTTGACGTTGGTGTCTGTATTTTCTCTGGCTACTCCCGTGCGATTTCAGACTGTAGCTATGATGGGAGCAGTAATGTAAAACTGATTTATAACTAAAATATGCACATTTTTTGAACAAAACATAGATTTATTGTGTAACATGTTATAGGACTGTCATCTGAGGTAGTTTTTTCTAGGTTATTTAGGTTGGTTCTAGGTTAGTTAGGTTGGCTTGTGCATGCTACTTGCATCCTACTTGTGCTGTGAAAAATGTCTGTTCTCTTTTTTATTTGGTGGTGAGCTAACATAAATATATGTGGTGTTTTCTCTGTAAAACATTTAAAAAATCGGACATGTTGGCTGGATTGACAAGATGTTTATCTTTCAAATGCTGTATTGGACTTGTTAATGTGTGAAAAATATATTTTGAATTTCGCGCCCTGCACTTGAAGTGGCTGTTGTCATATTGTGCCCGGCTTCGGGCTTGCAGCCAGAAGAAGTTAATAGCTGGACTCTCCACCGATCTTTTATACTTTTGCAGGAACATGAAATATGTTCGTACCTCAAGTTCTGTGAGGTGGGAGAAAATTCCTTTGTCCTGAAAGTTTACCCTCTCTCTTAATACTGTTTGGCCATGAGGAGATTCTCAGGAATTTACAACGTCTCTCTGTCATCACAGCATGGGTGTAACGGCTGTCGAAGTCGTTCTCCTCCTCAGACGAGGAGGAGCATGGATCGGACCAACACGCAGAGTGGAAAGTGGTCATATTTTAATGAACGTAAACTGAACACTTACACATACAAAAAACAACAAACGTGACAAAACCGAAAACAGTCCCGTGTGGTACGAACACTGACACGAGATACAAACACCCACAAAACACACGTGAAACCCAGGCTGCCTAAGTATGATTCTCAATCAGGGACAACGATTGACAGCTGTCTCTGATTGAGAATCATACGGCCGAACACAAACATCCCAACATAGAAAATCAAACATAGACAAACTCACCCAACTCACGCCCTGACCAACTAAATAAATACAAGAAAAAGGAAAACAGGTCAGGAACGTGACATAACCCCCCCCTTAAGGTGCGAACTCCGGGCGCACCAGCATAAAGTCTAGGGGAGGGTCTGGGTGGGCGTCTGTCCACGGTGGCGGCTCTGGCGCTGGTCGTGGTCCCCACCCCACCATAGTCAAACCCCGCTTCCTTGGCCTCCTCCCAATGGCCACCCTCCAAATTAACCCCACTGGATTAAGGGGCAGCACCGGACTAAGGGGCAGCACCGGACTAAGGGGCAACACCGGAATGAGGGGCAACACCGGAATGAGGGGCAGCTCCGGACTGGCTGGCGGATCCTGGCTGGCTGGCTCTGGCGGATCCTGGCTGGCTGGCTGGCTCTGGCGGATCCTGGCTGGCTGGCTCTGGCGGATCCTGGCTGGCTGGCGGCTCTGGCGGATCCTGGCTGGCTGGCGGCTCTGGCGGATCCTGGCTGGCTGGCGGCTCTGGCGGATCCTGGCTGGCTGGCGGCTCTGGCGGATCCTGGCTGGCTGGCGGCTCTGGCTGCTCCTGGCTGGCTGGCGGCTCTGGCTGCTCCTGGCTGGCTGGCGGCTCTGGCTGCTCCTGGCTGGCTGGCGGCTCTGGCTGCTCCTGGCTGGCTGGCGACTCTGGCTGCTCCTGGCTGGCTGGCGACTCTGGCTGCTCATGGCTGGCTGGCGACTCTGGCTGCTCATGGCTGGCTGGCGACTCTGGCTGCTCATGGCTGGATGGCGACTCTGGCTGCTCATGGCTGGCTGGCGACTCTGGCTGCTCATGGCTGGCTGGCGACTCTGGCTGCTCATGGCTGGCTGGCGACTCTGGCTGCTCATGGCTGGCTGGCGACTCTGGCTGCTCATGGCTGGCTGGCGACTCTGGCTGCTCATGGCTGGCTGGCGACTCTGGCTGCTCATGGCTGGCTGGCGACTCTGGCTGCTCATGGCTGGCTGGCGACTCTGGCTGCTCATGGCTGGCTGGCGACTCTGGCTGCTCATGGCTGGCTGGCGACTCTGGCTGCTCATGGCTGGCTGGCGACTCTGGCTGCTCATGGCTGGCTGGCGACTCTGGCTGCTCATGGCTGGCTGGCGACTCTGGCTGCTCATGGCTGGCTGGCGACTCTGGCTGCTCATGGCTGGCTGGCGACTCTGGCTGCTCATGGCTGGCTGGCGACTCTGGCTGCTCATGGCTGGCTGGCGACTCTGGCTGCTCATGGCTGGCTGGCGACTCTGGCTGCTCATGGCTGGCTGGCGACTCTGGCTGCTCATGGCTGGCTGGCGACTCTGGCTGCTCATGGCTGGCTGGCGACTCTGGCTGCTCATGGCTGGCTGGCGACTCTGGCTGCTCATGGCTGGCTGGCGACTCTGGCTGCTCATGGCTGGCTGGCGACTCTGGCTGCTCATGGCTGGCTGGCGACTCTGGCTGCTCATGGCTGGCTGGCGACTCTGGCTGCTCATGGCTGGCTGGCGACTCTGATGAAGGACATGATGAAGGACATGATGAACGACATGATGAACGACATGATGAAGGACATGATGAAGGACATGATGAACGACATGATGAACGACATGATGAAGGACATGATGAAGGACATGATGAAGGACATGATGAAGGACATGATGAACGACATGATGAAGGACATGATGAAGGACATGATGAAGGACATGATGAACGACATGATGAAGGACATGATGAACGACATGATGAAGGACATGATGAAGGACATGATGAAGGACATGATGAAGGACATGATGAAGGACATGCTGAACGACATGATGAAGGACATGATGAAGGACATGATGAAGGACATGATGAAGGACATGATGAAGCCCATGATGAAGGACATGATGAAGGACATGATGAAGGACATGATGAAGGACATGATGAAGGACATGATGAAGGACATGATGAACGACATGATGAAGGACATGATGAAGGACATGATGAAGGACATGCTGAACGACATGATGAACGACATGATGAAGGACATGATGAAGGACATGATGAAGGACATGATGAAGCCCATGATGAAGGACATGATGAAGGACATGATGAAGGACATGATGAAGGACATGATGAAGGACATGATGAAGCCCATGATGAAGGACATGATGAAGGACATGATGAAGGACATGATGAACGACATGATGAAGGACATGATGAAGGACATGATGAAGGACATGATGAAGGACATGATGAAGGACATGATGAAGCCCATGATGAAGGACATGATGAAGGACATGATGAAGGACATGATGAAGGACATGATGAAGGACATGATGAAACCCATGATGAAGGACATGATGAAGGACATGATGAACGACATGATGAACGACATGATGAAGGACATGATGAAGGACATGATGAAGGACATGATGAAGGACATGATGAAGGACATGATGAAGGACATGATAGGACATGATGAAGGACATGATGAAGGACATGATGAAGGACATGATGAAGGACATGCTGAACGACATGATGAAGGACATGATGAAGGACATGATGAACGACATGATGAAGGACATGATGAAGGACATGATGAAGGACATGATGAACGACATGATGAAGGACATGATGAACGACATGATGAAGGACATGATGAAGGACATGATGAAGGACATGATGAACGACATGATGAACGACATGATGAACGACATGATGAAGGACATGATGAAGGACATGATGAAGGACATGATGAAGGACATGATGAAGGACATGATGAAAGACATGATGAACGACATGATGAAGGACATGATGAAGGACATGATGAAGGACATGATGAAGGACATGATGAAGGACATGATGAAGGACATGCTGGTGGTTGAGCTGTAGCGGGTTGACCTTTTCACACGTTTCTGCTGAAAGGAGAGGAATTTTAGCACATAACGTTTCCCCTTCATGATTTGCGCGTAGTTCACACTCCCCTACTGGTGTATTAACCGAGCCATCGTACAGCCTTAGCCTTGCCTTGTAGCTTGGTATCTCCATCCTACATTACTTGCATAAAGTCTCTGTAGCCAAGTATATTAACAGTTGAGCCACTGTCTAGCTGGCATTTGATAGTGCTGCTTGGATCATAATCACAGTTATCACATGTTAGTGGGGCAAGCTTTAAGTTTGTGAACCATTTATCTTTGCCACTTTGAACATAATTTACATTTGTCATGTTGTTTTCCTTGCACCATGCCGTCAGAGTACCTCCTCCCTGTAGGCTGTCTCGCAGTTGTTGGTAATCAGGCCTAATACTGTGTCGTGTCGGCAGAGAACTTGATGATGGAGTTGGAATTGTGTGAGGCCACGCAATCGTTGGTATAGGAGTACAGGAGGGGACTGATGACGCACCGTGGTGGGGTCCCCTGTTAAGGATCAGTATGGAGGAGATAATGTTGCCTACCTCGGCCCGTCAGGAAGTCTAGGACCCAGTTGCATAGGGAGGAGTTCAGTCCCAGGGCTGTGAGCTTTGTGGTGAACTTAGAAGGCGCTATAGTATTGAAGGCCGAGCTGTAGTCGATGAACAGCATCCTCACATGTGCATTCCTCTTGTCCAGGTGGGTGAGGGCAGTGTGCAGTGCAATGGTGATTGCGTTGTCAGTGGATCTGTCGGGGCGGTAGGAGAACTGGAGAAGGTTGAGTGTGTCGGGGACGGAGGAGGTGATGTGGTCTTTGACTAGCCCCTCGAAGCTCTTCATGATGAGGGAAGTGAGTGCTACTGGTCGGTAGTCATTCAGTTCAGTTACTTTCCCTTTCTTGGACACAGGGATGATAGTGGACATCATGAAGCAGGTGGGGATAACGGCCTGAGCTAGAGAGAGTGCGTGTGTGTGTGTGTGTGTGTGTGTGTGTGTGTGTGTGTGTGTGTGTGTGTGTGTGTGTGTGTGTGTGTGTCAGTGCCACTCATACATCATGCAGGTCGTTAGTAGAGGATCAGCCTGGACCTTTGGCTGCGGCACCACGGACCACTGCCGACAGAGCACAGTGAAAACCCCAGCTCTGTCACTCAGACCACTATTAACCTGCTTTATCTACCTCCGGCCCCACTGCCTCGCTGCCTCAGTCACACACATACGCATCCTCTCTGCCGTCCTGGGTTCCTAATGAATAATGGATGAAGCAGAGCTCAGCGTTCAGATATTAATGGGGCTGAAAAACACAGACATACTGCTCAGACAGACATACTGCTCTGACAGTCATACTGCTCTGACAGTCATACTGCTCTGACAGTCATACTGCTATGAAAGACATACTGCTCTGACAGTCAGTCATACTGCTCTGACAGTCATACTGCTCTGACAGTCATACTGCTGTCGTGTCTTTGCTATCGTTAAATTGAAGACTTATAGTTTTTATCAAAGATTCCTGTAATTAGGGATTACGCGATCACTTGAGTAATAACGTAACTAATTAACTATGAATTCGAGGGCACCAGGGAAAGTTATTAGATTACAAAGTTATAATTTCCCAATATAACCTTTCAGATATTTTCATATCTGATCAATAGTCTGATTAATGATTTATTTATTTTTACCTCACGTTAGTCTCATTCCAAACGTCGTAAATTGTTGATTATCTGCACGAACCCAGTCTTCACCATGAGTCATCCATACATCAACTGTCTTAAATCATTTATTTATTACTAACTAATTAATTCACAGAAATGCATAAACAAACAAACAAACTTAAAATAGTTACATGAAATGATGGGAGAAATATGCCCTAGTGGGCTGAACCGGCATAGCTTGTTAGACAAAGGGAAAATGGCGTTCGACTAAGAATTCACTACAGAGTCCATAATTATAACAATTGACATGCTAATCCTTACACATGAACGCTCACTCATTCGGGAACAATTGCAATCAATATATATATATTTACGCTCGGTGTGTGTCGTCTTGATCGTTGGAGAGAAGTTAGTTACTGTTGGAGTGAAGTTAGTTTCTGTTGGAGTTCCTTCTGTCTCGGTTATTGTGGATTGTGGATAGACATTCGTTATAGAATGGATGTTTTGGCGGTTGTCTTTCTTCGCGTTCAATGATACCGAATTCCTAGCTGCAGACTAGTAGTCAATATCAAAACTTGTTCTTATTCGTATAAGAGTTTAACCACGTGGTATGGTTAAGGATTCAGCAATGTTACTTAACCTGTTTGGGCTGCAGGGGCAGTATTGAGTAGCCGGATAAAAGGTGCCCATTTCAAACGGCCTCGTACTCAATTCTTGCTCGTACAATATGCATATTATTATTACTATTGGATAGAAAACACTCTCTAGTTTCTAAAACCGTTTGAATTATATCTGTGAGTAAAACAGAACTCATTTTGCAGCAAACTTCCTGACAGGAAGTGGAAAATCTGAAATCGATGCTCTGTTCTAGGGCCTGCCTATAAATGTCCTTGATATATATCAGTATACATGCACTTCATACGTCTTCCACTAGATGTCGACAGGCAGTGAGAGAAGAAATTGAGTGTATAACTTGATCTGGGGTTGAATAAATGCTCTTTGTATGACGTGTAACCAGTTTCCTGTTTTCTGGAGAGCGTGTGAAGGGACCTGGTTTTGCCTTCTGTACAGCTGTCGTTATAGACGACTAATATCTCCGGCTTTGATTTTATTTGATACATGTGACAATATCATCGTAAAGTATGTTTTTTCAATATAGTTTTATTAGATTATTGAAAATTTTTCGGGACGTTAGGCGTGTTGCGTTGTCTGCGTTTGTTCACGAAGGAGAGCTTAGCGCCACTTTTCTAGCTTTCCGTGCTAATTGACTGGAGAAGAGGACATTCTAAATCCAAACAACGATTGTTCCCGACAAAGGACCCCTTGTACAACATTCTGATGAAAGATCATCAAAAGTAGGACCCATTTTATGATGTTATTTCATATATCTGTCGAACATGTTGTACTAGTAGTTTGCGGCCAGGTTTTGGGCACGCTCTCGCCATAACGTAAACTGCATATCGTAATGAAGTTATTTTTAGAATTCTAACACGGCGATTGCATTAAGAACTAGTGTATCTATCATTTCCTATACAACATGTATTTTTAGTTATGTTTATTAATAGTTATTTGGTCAGAATATGTGAGTGCCAGAAAAATATCCGGACGTTGTGGGAAAAAGATGCTACGTTAGCACAATGTATAACCACTGATTTCAGCTCTAAATATGCACATTTTCGAACAAAACATAAGTGTATGTATAACCTGATGTTATAGGACTGTCATCTGATTAAGCTTATCAAGGTTAGTCAAAAATTATATATCTTTTGCTGGTTTGTTACGATCGATAACTTTTGCTGCTGGGGAATGGCTTGTGTTTCTGGCTATTGTGGTAAACTAATATAATGCTATATTGTGTTTTCGCTGTAAAACACTTAAGAAATCGGAAATATTGGCTGGAATCACAAGATGCCTGTCTTTCATTTGCTGTACACCATGTATTTTTCAGAAATGTTTTATGATGAGTATTTAGGTATTTGACGTTGGTGTCTGTAATTACTCTGGCTGCTTCGATGCCATTTCTGACGGTAGCTGTGATGGTAGCTGCAATGTAAAACTGATTTATAGCTCAAATATGCACATTTTTCAAACAAAACATAGATTTATTGAATAACATGTTATAAGACTGTCATCTGATGAAGTTGTTTCTTGGTTAGTTTGGTTGGTTCTTGGTTAGTTAGGTTGGTTTTGTGCATGCTACTTGTGCTGTGAAAAATGTCTGTCCTTTTTTGTATTTGGTGGTGAGCTAACATAAATATACGTGGTGTTTTCGCTGTAAAACATTTTAAAAATCGGACATGTTGGCTGGATTCACAAGATGTTTATCTTTCAAATGCTGTATTGGACTTGTTAATGTGTGAAAGTTAAATATTTCTAAAAAATATATTTTGAATTTCGCGCCCTGCACTTGAAGTGGCTGTTGTCATATTGTGCCCGGCTTCGGGCTTGCAGCCAGAAGAAGTTAATAGCTGGACTCTCCACCGATCTTTTATACTTTTGCAGGAACATGAAATATGTTCGTACCTCAAGTTCTGTGAGGTGGGAGAAAATTCCTTTGTCCTGAAAGTTTACCCTCTCTCTTAATACTGTTTGGCCATGAGGAGATTCTCAGGAATTTACAACGTCTCTCTGTCATCACAGCATGGGTGTAACGGCTGTCGAAGTCGTTCTCCTCCTCAGACGAGGAGGAGCATGGATCGGACCAACACGCAGAGTGGAAAGTGGTCATATTTTAATGAACGTAAACTGAACACTTACACATACAAAAAACAACAAACGTGACAAAACCGAAAACAGTCCCGTGTGGTACGAACACTGACACGAGATACAAACACCCACAAAACACACGTGAAACCCAGGCTGCCTAAGTATGATTCTCAATCAGGGACAACGATTGACAGCTGTCTCTGATTGAGAATCATACGGCCGAACACAAACATCCCAACATAGAAAATCAAACATAGACAAACTCACCCAACTCACGCCCTGACCAACTAAATAAATACAAGAAAAAGGAAAACAGGTCAGGAACGTGACATAACCCCCCCCTTAAGGTGCGAACTCCGGGCGCACCAGCATAAAGTCTAGGGGAGGGTCTGGGTGGGCGTCTGTCCACGGTGGCGGCTCTGGCGCTGGTCGTGGTCCCCACCCCACCATAGTCAAACCCCGCTTCCTTGGCCTCCTCCCAATGGCCACCCTCCAAATTAACCCCACTGGATTAAGGGGCAGCACCGGACTAAGGGGCAGCACCGGACTGAGGGGCAACACCGGAATGAGGGGCAACACCGGAATGAGGGGCAGCTCCGAACTGGCTGGCGGATCCTGGCTGGCTGGCTCTGGCGGATCCTGGCTGGCTGGCTGGCTCTGGCGGATCCTGGCTGGCTGGCTCTGGCGGATCCTGGCTGGCTGGCGGCTCTGGCGGATCCTGGCTGGCTGGCGGCTCTGGCGGATCCTGGCTGGCTGGCGGCTCTGGCGGATCCTGGCTGGCTGGCGGCTCTGGCGGATCCTGGCTGGCTGGCGGCTCTGGCTGCTCCTGGCTGGCTGGCGGCTCTGGCTGCTCCTGGCTGGCTGGCGGCTCTGGCTGCTCCTGGCTGGCTGGCGGCTCTGGCTGCTCCTGGCTGGCTGGCGGCTCTGGCTGCTCCTGGCTGGCTGGCGGCTCTGGCTGCTCCTGGCTGGCGACTCTGGCTGCTCCTGGCTGGCTGGCGACTCTGGCTGCTCATGGCTGGCTGGCGACTCTGGCTGCTCATGGCTGGCTGGCGACTCTGGCTGCTCATGGCTGGCTGGCGACTCTGGCTGCTCATGGCTGGCTGGCGACTCTGGCTGCTCATGGCTGGCTGGCGACTCTGGCTGCTCATGGCTGGCTGGCGACTCTGGCTGCTCATGGCTGGCTGGCGACTCTGGCTGCTCATGGCTGGCTGGCGACTCTGGCTGCTCATGGCTGGCTGGCGACTCTGGCTGCTCATGGCTGGCTGGCGACTCTGGCTGCTCATGGCTGGCTGGCGACTCTGGCTGCTCATGGCTGGCTGGCGACTCTGGCTGCTCATGGCTGGCTGGCGACTCTGGCTGCTCATGGCTGGCTGGCGACTCTGGCTGCTCATGGCTGGCTGGCGACTCTGGCTGCTCATGGCTGGCTGGCGACTCTGGCTGCTCATGGCTGGCTGGCGACTCTGGCTGCTCATGGCTGGCTGGCGACTCTGGCTGCTCATGGCTGGCTGGCGACTCTGGCTGCTCATGGCTGGCTGGCGACTCTGGCTGCTCATGGCTGGCTGGCGACTCTGGCTGCTCATGGCTGGCTGGCGACTCTGGCTGCTCATGGCTGGCTGGCGACTCTGGCTGCTCATGGCTGGCTGGCGACTCTGGCTGCTCATGGCTGGCTGGCGACTCTGGCTGCTCATGGCTGGCTGGCGACTCTGGCTGCTCATGGCTGGCTGGCGACTCTGGCTGCTCATGGCTGGCTGGCGACTCTGGCTGCTCATGGCTGGCTGGCGACTCTGGCTGCTCATGGCTGGCTGGCGACTCTGGCTGCTCATGGCTGGCTGGCGACTCTGGCTGCTCATGGCTGGCTGGCGACTCTGGCTGCTCATGGCTGGCTGGCGACTCTGGCTGCTCATGGCTGGCTGGCGACTCTGGCTGCTCATGGCTGGCTGGCGACTCTGGCTGCTCATGGCTGGCTGGCGACTCTGGCTGCTCATGGCTGGCTGGCGACTCTGGCTGCTCATGGCTGGCTGGCGACTCTGGCTGCTCATGGCTGGCTGGCGACTCTGGCTGCTCATGGCTGGCTGGCGACTCTGGCTGCTCATGGCTGGCTGGCGACTCTGGCTGCTCATGGCTGGCTGGCGACTCTGGCTGCTCATGGCTGGCTGGCGACTCTGGCTGCTCATGGCTGGCTGGCGACTCTGGCTGCTCATGGCTGGCTGGCGACTCTGGCTGCTCATGGCTGGCTGGCGACTCTGGCTGCTCATGGCTGGCTGGCGACTCTGGCTGCTCATGGCTGGCTGGCGACTCTGGCTGCTCATGGCTGGCTGGCGACTCTGGCTGCTCATGGCTGGCTGGCGACTCTGGCTGCTCATGGCTGGCTGGCGACTCTGGCTGCTCATGGCTGGCTGGCGACTCTGGCTGCTCATGGCTGGCTGGCGACTCTGGCTGCTCATGGCTGGCTGGCGACTCTGGCTGCTCATGGCTGGCTGGCGACTCTGGCTGCTCATGGCTGGCTGGCGACTCTGGCTGCTCATGGCTGGCTGGCGACTCTGGCTGCTCATGGCTGGCTGGCGACTCTGGCTGCTCATGGCTGGCTGGCGACTCTGGCTGCTCATGGCTGGCTGGCGACTCTGGCTGCTCATGGCTGGCTGGCGACTCTGGCTGCTCATGGCTGGCTGGCGACTCTGGCTGCTCATGGCTGGCTGGCGACTCTGGCTGCTCATGGCTGGCTGGCGACTCTGGCTGCTCATGGCTGGCTGGCGACTCTGGCTGCTCATGGCTGGCTGGCGACTCTGGCTGCTCATGGCTGGCTGGCGACTCTGGCTGCTCATGGCTGGCTGGCGACTCTGGCTGCTCATGGCTGGCTGGCGACTTGCCTGGCTGCTCATGGCTGGCTGGCGACTCTGGCTGCTCATGGCTGGCTGGCGACTCTGGCTGCTCATGGCTGGCTGGCGACTCTGGCTGCTCATGGCTGGCTGGCGACTCTGGCTGCTCATGGCTGGCTGGCGACTCTGGCTGCTCATGGCTGGCTGGCGACTCTGGCTGCTCATGGCTGGCTGGCGACTCTGGCTGCTCATGGCTGGCTGGCGACTCTGGCTGCCTCATGGCTGGCTGGCGACTCTGGCTCATGGCTGGCTGGCGACTCTGGCTGCTCATGGCTGGCTGGCGACTCTGGCTGCTCATGGCTGGCTGGCGACTCTGGCTGCTCATGGCTGGCTGGCGACTCTGGCTGCTCATGGCTGGCTGGCGACTCTGGCTGCTCATGGCTGGCTGGCGACTCTGGCTGCTCATGGCTGGCTGGCGACTCTGGCTGCTCATGGCTGGCTGGCGACTCTGGCTGCTCATGGCTGGCTGGCGACTCTGGCTGCTCATGGCTGGCTGGCGACTCTGGCTGCTCATGCTGGCTGGCGACTCTGGGCTCATGGCTGGCTGGCGACTCTGGCTGCTCATGGCTGGCTGGCGACTCTGGCTGCTCATGGCTGGCTGGCGACTCTGGCTGCTCATGGCTGGCTGACGACTCTGGCTGCTCATGGCTGGCTGGCGACTCTGGCTGCTCATGGCTGGCTGGCGACTCTGGCTGCTCATGGCTGGCTGGCGACTCTGGCTGCTCATGGCTGGCTGGCGACTCTGATGAAGGACATGATGAAGGACATGATGAACGACATGATGAACGACATGATGAAGGACATGATGAAGGACATGATGAAGGACATGATGAACGACATGATGAAGGACATGATGAAGGACATGATGAACGACATGATGAAGGACATGATGAAGGACATGATGAAGGACATGATGAAGGACATGATGAAGGACATGCTGAACGACATGATGAACGACATGATGAAGGACATGATGAAGGACATGATGAACGACATGATGAAGGACATGATGAAGCCCATGATGAAGGACATGATGAAGGACATGATGAAGGACATGATGAAGGACATGATGAAGGACATGATGAAACCCATGATGAAGGACATGATGAAGGACATGATGAACGACATGATGAACGACATGATGAAGGACATGATGAAGGACATGATGAAGGACATGATGAAGGACATGATGAACGACATGATGAAGGACATGATGAAGGACATGATGAAGGACATGATGAAGGACATGATGAAGGACATGATAGGACATGATGAAGGACATGATGAAGGACATGATGAAGGACATGATGAAGGACATGATGAACGACATGCTGAACGACATGATGAAGGACATGATGAAGGACATGATGAAGGACATGATGAACGACATGATGAAGGACATGATGAACGACATGATGAAGGACATGATGAAGGACATGATGAAGGACATGATGAAGGACATGATGAAGGACATGATGAAGGACATGATGAACGACATGATGAAGGACATGCTGAACGACATGATGAACGACATGATGAAGGACATGATGAAGGACATGATGAAGGACATGATGAAGGACATGATGAAGGACATGATGAAGGACATGATGAAGGACATGATGAAGGACATGATGAAAGACATGATGAACGACATGATGAAGGACATGATGAAGGACATGATGAAGGACATGATGAAGGACATGATGAAGGACATGATGAAGGACATGCTGGTGGTTGAGCTGTAGCGGGTTGACCTTTTCACACGTTTCTGCTGAAAGGAGAGGAATTTTAGCACATAACGTTTCCCCTTCATGATTTGCGCGTAGTTCACACTCCCCTACTGGTGTATTAACCGAGCCATCGTACAGCCTTAGCCTTGCCTTGTAGCTTGGTATCTCCATCCTACATTACTTGCATAAAGTCTCTGTAGCCAAGTATATTAACAGTTGAGCCACTGTCTAGCTGGCATTTGATAGTGCTGCTTGGATCATAATCACAGTTATCACATGTTAGTGGGGCAAGCTTTAAGTTTGTGAACCATTTATCTTTGCCACTTTGAACATAATTTACATTTGTCATGTTGTTTTCCTTGCACCATGCCGTCAGAGTACCTCCTCCCTGTAGGCTGTCTCGCAGTTGTTGGTAATCAGGCCTAATACTGTGTCGTGTCGGCAGAGAACTTGATGATGGAGTTGGAATTGTGTGAGGCCACGCAATCGTTGGTATAGGAGTACAGGAGGGGACTGATGACGCACCGTGGTGGGGTCCCCTGTTAAGGATCAGTATGGAGGAGATAATGTTGCCTACCTCGGCCCGTCAGGAAGTCTAGGACCCAGTTGCATAGGGAGGAGTTCAGTCCCAGGGCTGTGAGCTTTGTGGTGAACTTAGAAGGCGCTATAGTATTGAAGGCCGAGCTGTAGTCGATGAACAGCATCCTCACATGTGCATTCCTCTTGTCCAGGTGGGTGAGGGCAGTGTGCAGTGCAATGGTGATTGCGTTGTCAGTGGATCTGTCGGGGCGGTAGGAGAACTGGAGAAGGTTGAGTGTGTCGGGGACGGAGGAGGTGATGTGGTCTTTGACTAGCCCCTCGAAGCTCTTCATGATGAGGGAAGTGAGTGCTACTGGTCGGTAGTCATTCAGTTCAGTTACTTTCCCTTTCTTGGACACAGGGATGATAGTGGACATCATGAAGCAGGTGGGGATAACGGCCTGAGCTAGAGAGAGTGCGTGTGTGTGTGTGTGTGTGTGTGTGTGTGTGTGTGTGTGTGTGTGTGTGTGTGTGTGTGTGTGTGTGTGTGTGTGTGTGTGTCAGTGCCACTCATACATCATGCAGGTCGTTAGTAGAGGATCAGCCTGGACCTTTGGCTGCGGCACCACGGACCACTGCCGACAGAGCACAGTGAAAACCCCAGCTCTGTCACTCAGACCACTATTAACCTGCTTTATCTACCTCCGGCCCCACTGCCTCGCTGCCTCAGTCACACACATACGCATCCTCTCTGCCGTCCTGGGTTCCTAATGAATAATGGATGAAGCAGAGCTCAGCGTTCAGATATTAATGGGGCTGAAAAACACAGACATACTGCTCAGACAGACATACTGCTCTGACAGTCATACTGCTCTGACAGTCATACTGCTCTGACAGTCATACTGCTCTGACAGTCATACTGCTATGAAAGACATACTGCTCTGACAGTCAGTCATACTGCTCTGACAGTCATACTGCTCTGACAGTCATACTGCTGTCGTGTCTTTGCTATCGTTAAATTGAAGACTTATAGTTTTTATCAAAGATTCCTGTAATTAGGGATTACGCGATCACTTGAGTAATAACGTAACTAATTAACTATGAATTCGAGGGCACCAGGGAAAGTTATTAGATTACAAAGTTATAATTTCCCAATATAACCTTTCAGATATTTTCATATCTGATCAATAGTCTGATTAATGATTTATTTATTTTTACCTCACGTTAGTCTCATTCCAAACGTCGTAAATTGTTGATTATCTGCACGAACCCAGTCTTCACCATGAGTCATCCATACATCAACTGTCTTAAATCATTTATTTATTACTAACTAATTAATTCACAGAAATGCATAAACAAACAAACAAACTTAAAATAGTTACATGAAATGATGGGAGAAATATGCCCTAGTGGGCTGAACCGGCATAGCTTGTTAGACAAAGGGAAAATGGCGTTCGACTAAGAATTCACTACAGAGTCCATAATTATAACAATTGACATGCTAATCCTTACACATGAACGCTCACTCATTCGGGAACAATTGCAATCAATATATATATATTTACGCTCGGTGTGTGTCGTCTTGATCGTTGGAGAGAAGTTAGTTACTGTTGGAGTGAAGTTAGTTTCTGTTGGAGT
This sequence comes from Salvelinus namaycush, assembly GCF_016432855.1. Classification (NCBI taxonomy): domain Eukaryota; kingdom Metazoa; phylum Chordata; class Actinopteri; order Salmoniformes; family Salmonidae; genus Salvelinus; species Salvelinus namaycush. The sequence goes on along the minus strand of NW_024058352.1, from coordinate 20,782 downwards.
TCCTTCTGTCTCGGTTATTGTGGATTGTGGATAGACATTCGTTATAGAATGGATGTTTTGGCGGTTGTCTTTCTTCGCGTTCAATGATACCGAATTCCTAGCTGCAGACTAGTAGTCAATATCAAAACTTGTTCTTATTCGTATAAGAGTTTAACCACGTGGTATGGTTAAGGATTCAGCAATGTTACTTAACCTGTTTGGGCTGCAGGGGCAGTATTGAGTAGCCGGATAAAAGGTGCCCATTTCAAACGGCCTCGTACTCAATTCTTGCTCGTACAATATGCATATTATTATTACTATTGGATAGAAAACACTCTCTAGTTTCTAAAACCGTTTGAATTATATCTGTGAGTAAAACAGAACTCATTTTGCAGCAAACTTCCTGACAGGAAGTGGAAAATCTGAAATCGATGCTCTGTTCTAGGGCCTGCCTATAAATGTCCTTGATATATATCAGTATACATGCACTTCATACGTCTTCCACTAGATGTCGACAGGCAGTGAGAGAAGAAATTGAGTGTATAACTTGATCTGGGGTTGAATAAATGCTCTTTGTATGACGTGTAACCAGTTTCCTGTTTTCTGGAGAGCGTGTGAAGGGACCTGGTTTTGCCTTCTGTACAGCTGTCGTTATAGACGACTAATATCTCCGGCTTTGATTTTATTTGATACATGTGACAATATCATCGTAAAGTATGTTTTTTCAATATAGTTTTATTAGATTATTGAAAATTTTTCGGGACGTTAGGCGTGTTGCGTTGTCTGCGTTTGTTCACGAAGGAGAGCTTAGCGCCACTTTTCTAGCTTTCCGTGCTAATTGACTGGAGAAGAGGACATTCTAAATCCAAACAACGATTGTTCCCGACAAAGGACCCCTTGTACAACATTCTGATGAAAGATCATCAAAAGTAGGACCCATTTTATGATGTTATTTCATATATCTGTCGAACATGTTGTACTAGTAGTTTGCGGCCAGGTTTTGGGCACGCTCTCGCCATAACGTAAACTGCATATCGTAATGAAGTTATTTTTAGAATTCTAACACGGCGATTGCATTAAGAACTAGTGTATCTATCATTTCCTATACAACATGTATTTTTAGTTATGTTTATTAATAGTTATTTGGTCAGAATATGTGAGTGCCAGAAAAATATCCGGACGTTGTGGGAAAAAGATGCTACGTTAGCACAATGTATAACCACTGATTTCAGCTCTAAATATGCACATTTTCGAACAAAACATAAGTGTATGTATAACCTGATGTTATAGGACTGTCATCTGATTAAGCTTATCAAGGTTAGTCAAAAATTATATATCTTTTGCTGGTTTGTTACGATCGATAACTTTTGCTGCTGGGGAATGGCTTGTGTTTCTGGCTATTGTGGTAAACTAATATAATGCTATATTGTGTTTTCGCTGTAAAACACTTAAGAAATCGGAAATATTGGCTGGAATCACAAGATGCCTGTCTTTCATTTGCTGTACACCATGTATTTTTCAGAAATGTTTTATGATGAGTATTTAGGTATTTGACGTTGGTGTCTGTAATTACTCTGGCTGCTTCGATGCCATTTCTGACGGTAGCTGTGATGGTAGCTGCAATGTAAAACTGATTTATAGCTCAAATATGCACATTTTTCAAACAAAACATAGATTTATTGAATAACATGTTATAAGACTGTCATCTGATGAAGTTGTTTCTTGGTTAGTTTGGTTGGTTCTTGGTTAGTTAGGGTGGTTTTGTGCATGCTACTTGTGCTGTGAAAAATGTCTGTCCTTTTTTGTATTTGGTGGTGAGCTAACATAAATATACGTGGTGTTTTCGCTGTAAAACATTTTAAAAATCGGACATGTTGGCTGGATTCACAAGATGTTTATCTTTCAAATGCTGTATTGGACTTGTTAATGTGTGAAAGTTAAATATTTCTAAAAAATATATTTTGAATTTCGCGCCCTGCACTTGAAGTGGCTGTTGTCATATTGTGCCCGGCTTCGGGCTTGCAGCCAGAAGAAGTTAACTTCTTATGGCTGCAGGGGGCGTATTGAAAAACTGGAAAATATGTGCACATTTTCAAACGGCCTCTTAATCAATTTTTGCTCTTACAATATGCATATATTTACTACTATTGGATAGAAAACAGTCTCTAGTTTCTAAAAACGTTTGAATTATTTCTCTAAGTGGAACAGAACTATTTTTACAGCCCATTTCCTATCCGGAATTGAGATTTCCAAATGCGAGGTCTCTCTTTAAGAGCTTGTCTATAAAAGGTCATGTCACTTAGGACTGTAGAAACACGTCATACGCCTTCCTCTGGGTGTCATGCGGAAGTGAGAGCAGAAAGGAGTTGAATATCTCGTCCAGGGACTGAACACAACATCTTGGAGTGAGACCTGCGCACTTAATTTTTTTTTCTGGTCACGAAGTAGAACATGGACTCGGCTCCTGCACGACGCTCGTTAAAGGTGAATATGATCTCTGGCTTCGATATTATTTGATACATGTCACAAAATCATCCTAAAGTATGTTTTTTCAATATAGTTTAATTATATTATTGAAATTTATTCTGGACTTTAGACGTGATGCGACGCAAGAATTGTTTGAAGAAAGAGAGGTTAGCGCCGCACGGCCAGTGTGCTTGCTAATTCAAGAGGGAAATAGTTCGTTCTGGATCCCAAACAAAGACTGTACTGGACAATGGACCCCTTTACAACATTCTGATGGAATATCAACAAAGATAAGGACCCAATTTGGGATGCTTTTTCATATATCTGTCGAACTGTGCTATGCTACCTTTTGACTAGAATCAATGCTGCCGTGTGCTAGCTAATGTAGTAAGCTAATATAACGATATATTGTGTTTTCGCTGTAAAACACTTCAAAAATCGGAAATATTGGCTCTATTCACACGATCTTTGTCTTTCATTAGCTATCCACCATATATTTTTCTGAAATGTTTTATGATGTATAATTAGTTGTTGACGTTGGTGTCTGTATTTTCTCTGGCTACTCCCGTGCGATTTCAGACTGTAGCTATGATGGGAGCAGTAATGTAAAACTGATTTATAACTAAAATATGCACATTTTTTGAACAAAACATAGATTTATTGTGTAACATGTTATAGGACTGTCATCTGAGGTAGTTTTTTCTAGGTTATTTAGGTTGGTTCTAGGTTAGTTAGGTTGGCTTGTGCATGCTACTTGCATCCTACTTGTGCTGTGAAAAATGTCTGTTCTCTTTTTTATTTGGTGGTGAGCTAACATAAATATATGTGGTGTTTTCTCTGTAAAACATTTAAAAAATCGGACATGTTGGCTGGATTGACAAGATGTTTATCTTTCAAATGCTGTATTGGACTTGTTAATGTGTGAAAAATATATTTTGAATTTCGCGCCCTGCACTTGAAGTGGCTGTTGTCATATTGTGCCCGGCTTCGGGCTTGCAGCCAGAAGAAGTTAATAGCTGGACTCTCCACCGATCTTTTATACTTTTGCAGGAACATGAAATATGTTCGTACCTCAAGTTCTGTGAGGTGGGAGAAAATTCCTTTGTCCTGAAAGTTTACCCTCTCTCTTAATACTGTTTGGCCATGAGGAGATTCTCAGGAATTTACAACGTCTCTCTGTCATCACAGCATGGGTGTAACGGCTGTCGAAGTCGTTCTCCTCCTCAGACGAGGAGGAGCATGGATCGGACCAACACGCAGAGTGGAAAGTGGTCATATTTTAATGAACGTAAACTGAACACTTACACATACAAAAAACAACAAACGTGACAAAACCGAAAACAGTCCCGTGTGGTACGAACACTGACACGAGATACAAACACCCACAAAACACACGTGAAACCCAGGCTGCCTAAGTATGATTCTCAATCAGGGACAACGATTGACAGCTGTCTCTGATTGAGAATCATACGGCCGAACACAAACATCCCAACATAGAAAATCAAACATAGACAAACTCACCCAACTCACGCCCTGACCAACTAAATAAATACAAGAAAAAGGAAAACAGGTCAGGAACGTGACATAACCCCCCCCTTAAGGTGCGAACTCCGGGCGCACCAGCATAAAGTCTAGGGGAGGGTCTGGGTGGGCGTCTGTCCACGGTGGCGGCTCTGGCGCTGGTCGTAGTCCCCACCCCACCATAGTCAAACCCCGCTTCCTTGGCCTCCTCCCAATGGCCACCCTCCAAATTAACCCCACTGGATTAAGGGGCAGCACCGGACTAAGGGGCAGCACCGGACTAAGGGGCAGCACCGGACTAAGGGGCAACACCGGAATGAGGGGCAACACCGGACTGGCTGGCGGATCCTGGCTGGCTGGCTCTGGCGGATCCTGGCTGGCTGGCTGGCTCTGGCGGATCCTGGCTGGCTGGCTCTGGCGGATCCTGGCTGGCTGGCTGGCTCTGGCGGATCCTGGCTGGCTGGCGGCTCTGGCGGATCCTGGCTGGCTGGCGGCTCTGGCGGATCCTGGCTGGCTGGCGGCTCTGGCGGATCCTGGCTGGCTGGCGGCTCTGGCGGATCCTGGCTGGCTGGCGGCTCTGGCGGATCCTGGCTGGCTGGCGGCTCTGGCTGCTCCTGGCTGGCTGGCGGCTCTGGCTGCTCCTGGCTGGCTGGCGGCTCTGGCTGCTCCTGGCTGGCTGGCGACTCTGGCTGCTCCTGGCTGGCTGGCGACTCTGGCTGCTCCTGGCTGGCTGGCGACTCTGGCTGCTCATGGCTGGCTGGCGACTCTGGCTGCTCATGGCTGGCTGGCGACTCTGGCTGCTCATGGCTGGCTGGCGACTCTGGCTGCTCATGGCTGGCTGGCGACTCTGGCTGCTCATGGCTGGCTGGCGACTCTGGCTGCTCATGGCTGGCTGGCGACTCTGGCTGCTCATGGCTGGCTGGCGACTCTGGCTGCTCATGGCTGGCTGGCGACTCTGGCTGCTCATGGCTGGCTGGCGACTCTGGCTGCTCATGGCTGGCTGGCGACTCTGGCTGCTCATGGCTGGCTGGCGACTCTGGCTGCTCATGGCTGGCTGGCGACTCTGGCTGCTCATGGCTGGCTGGCGACTCTGGCTGCTCATGGCTGGCTGGCGACTCTGGCTGCTCATGGCTGGCTGGCGACTCTGGCTGCTCATGGCTGGCTGGCGACTCTGGCTGCTCATGGCTGGCTGGCGACTCTGGCTGCTCATGGCTGGCTGGCGACTCTGGCTGCTCATGGCTGGCTGGCGACTCTGGCTGCTCATGGCTGGCTGGCGACTCTGGCTGCTCATGGCTGGCTGGCGACTCTGGCTGCTCATGGCTGGCTGGCGACTCTGGCTGCTCATGGCTGGCTGGCGACTCTGGCTGCTCATGGCTGGCTGGCGACTCTGGCTGCTCATGGCTGGCTGGCGACTCTGGCTGCTCATGGCTGGCTGGCGACTCTGGCTGCTCATGGCTGGCTGGCGACTCTGGCTGCTCATGGCTGGCTGGCGACTCTGGCTGCTCATGGCTGGCTGGCGACTCTGGCTGCTCATGGCTGGCTGGCGACTCTGGCTGCTCATGGCTGGCTGGCGACTCTGGCTGCTCATGGCTGGCTGGCGACTCTGGCTGCTCATGGCTGGCTGGCGACTCTGGCTGCTCATGGCTGGCTGGCGACTCTGGCTGCTCATGGCTGGCTGGCGACTCTGGCTGCTCATGGCTGGCTGGCGACTCTGGCTGCTCATGGCTGGCTGGCGACTCTGGCTGCTCATGGCTGGCTGGCGACTCTGGCTGCTCATGGCTGGCTGGCGACTCTGGCTGCTCATGGCTGGCTGGCGACTCTGGCTGCTCATGGCTGGCTGGCGACTCTGGCTGCTCATGGCTGGCTGGCGACTCTGGCTGCTCATGGCTGGCTGGCGACTCTGGCTGCTCATGGCTGGCTGGCGACTCTGGCTGCTCATGGCTGGCTGGCGACTCTGGCTGCTCATGGCTGGCTGGCGACTCTGGCTGCTCATGGCTGGCTGGCGACTCTGGCTGCCTCATGGCTGGCTGGCGACTCTGGCTGCTCATGGCTGGCTGGCGACTCTGGCTGCTCATGGCTGGCTGGCGACTCTGGCTGCTCATGGCTGGCTGGCGACCCTGGCTGCTCATGGCTGGCTGGCGACTCTGGCTGCTCATGGCTGGCTGGCGGCTCTGGCTGCTCATGGCTGGCTGGCGGCTCTGGCAGATCCTGGCTGGCTGGCGGCTCTAGCGGCTCCTGTCTGGCGGACGGCTCTGAAGGCTCAGGACAGACGGGCGGCTCTGAAGGCTCAGGACAGACGGGCGGCTTTGAAGCCTCAGTACAGACGGGCGGCTTTGAAGGCTCGGGACAGACGGGCGGCTTTGAAGGCTCGGGACAGACAGACAGAGCTGGGCAGGCAGACAGTTCAGACAGCGCTGGGCAGGCAGGCAGCTCAGACAGCGCTGGGCAGGCAGACAGTTCAGACAGCGCTGGGCAGGCAGACAGTTCAGACAGCGCTGGGCATGCAGACAGTTCAGACACTGGCTGCGCTGGAGAGGAGGAAGGCTCTGACAGCGCTGGACAGGTGGGAGCAGCTGGAGAGAGAACCCGGAGAGACAGCCTGGTGCGGGGGGCTGCCACCGGTGGACTGGTACGTGGAGGTGGCACCGGGTATACCGGACCATGCAGGCGTACTGGCTCCCTTGAGCACTGAGCCTGCCCAACCTTACCTGGTTGTATGCTCCCCGTAGCCCGACCAGTGCGGGGAGGTGGAATAACCCGCACTGGGCTATGTAGGCGAACCGGGGACACCATGCGTAAGGCTGGTGCCATGTATGCCGGCCCGAGGAGACGCACTGGTGGCCAGATGCGTTGGGCCGGCTTCATGACATCCGGCTCAATACTCAATCTAGCCCTGCCAGTGCGGGGAGGTGGAATAACCCGCACCGGGCTAAGCACACGTACAGGAGACACCGTGCGCTCTACCGCATAACACGGTGTCTGCCCGTACTCTCGCTCTCCACGGTAAGATCGGGAAGTTGGCGCAGGTCTCCTACCTGACTTCGCCACACTACCCAATAGCCCCCCCCCCAATACATTTTTGGGCTTGACTAACAGGCTTCCTACCGCGTCGTCGTGCTGCCTCCATTCGCCGGTATCCCTCCTCACACTGTGCCAGAGAATCCCAGGCGGGCTCCGGCACTCTCCTTGGGTCGATCGCCCACCTGTCGATCTCCTCCCACGTAGTGTAGCCCAGATCCTTCTCCTGCTTCCGTGCTGCCTCCTCATACCGCCGCCTCTCGGCTTTAGCTGCCTCCAGCTCTTCATGAGGGCGGCGATATTCTCCAGGTTGAGCCCATGGACCTTTACCGTCCAGTATTTCCTCCCATGTCCAGAAATCCTGCGATCGCTGCTGTTGCTTTTCACGCTGCTTGGTCCTTGTTTGGTGGGTGTTTCTGTAACGGCTGTTGAAGTCGTTCTCCTCCTCAGACGAGGAGGAGCATGGATCGGACCAACACGCAGAGTGGAAAGTGGTCATATTTTAATGAACGTAAACTGAACACTTACACATACAAAAAACAACAAACGTGACAAAACCGAAAACAGTCCCGTGTGGTACGAACACTGACACGAGATACAAACACCCACAAAACACACGTGAAACCCAGGCTGCCTAAGTATGATTCTCAATCAGGGACAACGATTGACAGCTGTCTCTGATTGAGAATCATACCCGGCCGAACACAAACATCCCAACATAGAAAATCAAACATAGACAAACCCACCCAACTCACGCCCTGACCAACTAAATAAATACAAGAAAAAGGATAACAGGTCAGGAACGTGACAATGGGTTGAAGGAGGAAAGGGAAAGGCAGGGAGAGGGGGATGGGGTTTGCAATACCCAAGCAGGCGACGTCATGACACTGCTATGAAAGACATACTGCTCTGACAGTCAGTCATACTGCTCTGTCAGTCATACTGCTCTGACAGACATACTGCTCTGATAGTCATACTGCTCTGACAGCCATACTGATAATCTGACAGACATACTGATAATCTGACAGACATACTGCTCTGATAGTCATACTGCTCTGACAGTCATACTGCTCTGGCAGTCATACTGATAATCTGACAGACATACTGATAATCTGACAGACATACTGCTCTGATAGTCATACTGCTCTGACAGTCATACTGCTCTGACAGTCATACAGCTCTGACAGTCATACTGCTGACAGTTAATCTGCTCTGACAGACATACTGCTCTGACAGACATACTGCTCTGACAGACATACTGCTCTGACAGCCATACTGCTCTGACAGCCATACTGCTCTGACAGTCATACTGCTCTGACAGTCATACTGCTCTGACAGACATACTGCTCTGACAGTCATACTGCTCTGACAGACATACTGCTCTGACAGCCATACTGCTCTGACAGTCATACTGCTCTGACAGACATACTGCTCTGACAGTCATACTGCTCTGACAGACATACTGCTCTGACAGACATACTGCTCTGACAGTCATACTGCTGACAGTCATTCTACTCTGACAGTCATACTGCTCTGACAGCCATACTGCTGACAGTCATTCTACTCTGACAGTCATACTGCTCTATGTCTCCTATTCTTTCTCTGCCAGTTTTGCTGGACACGTAGTCACCTCTATCCCTGTCTCTTCCTCTTTCCCTGTCTCACCTCTATCTTTGTCTCACCTCTATCCCTGTCTCTTCCTCTTTCCCTGTCTCTCCTCTATCTCTGTCTCCTCCTCTATCTCTGTCTCCTCCTTTATCTCTGTCTCTCCTCTATCTCTGTCTCCTCCTCTATCCCCGTTTCCTCCTCTATCTCTGTCTCCTCCTCTATCTCTGTCTCCTCCTCTATCTCTGTCTCCTCCTTTATCTCTGTCTCCTCCTCTATCCCCGTTTCCTCCTCTATCTCTGTCTCCTCCTCTATCTCTGTCTCCTCCTCTATCTCTGTCTCCTCCTTTATCTCTGTCTCCTCCTCTATCCCCGTTTCCTCCTCTATCTCTGTCTCCTCCTCTATCTCTGTCTCCTCCTCTATCTCTGTCTCCTCCTCTATCTCTGTCTCCTCCTTTATCTCTGTCTCCTCCTTTATCTCTGTCTCCTCTATCTCTGTCTCCTCCTCTATCTCTGTCTCCTCCTTTATCTCTGTCTCCTCCTCTATCTCTGTCTCCTCCTCTATCCCCGTTTCCTCCTCTATCTCTGTCTCCTCCTCTATCTCTGTTTCCTCCTCTATCTCTGTCTCCTCCTCTATCTCTGTTTCCTCCTCTATCTCTGTTTCCTCCTTTATCTCTGTCTCCTCTTTCCCTGTCTCTCCTCTATCTCTGTCTCCTCCTCTATCCCCGTTTCCTCCTCTATCTCTGTCTCCTCCTCTATCTCTGTTTCCTCCTTTATCTCTGTCTCCTCTATCTCTGTCTCCTCCTCTATCTCTGTTTCCTCCTCTATCTCTGTTTCCTCCTTTATCTCTGTCTCCTCTTTCCCTGTCTCTCCTCTATCTCTGTCTCCTCCTCTATCTCTGTCGCTTCCTCTTTCCCTGTCTCCTCCTCTATCTCTGTCTCCTCCTCTATCTCTGTCTCCTCCTCTATCTCTGTCTCTTCCTCTATCTCTGTCTCTTCCTCTTTCCCTGTCTCCTCCTCTATCTCTGTCTCCTCCTCTATCTCTGTCTCCTCCTCTATCCCTGTCTCCTCCTCTATCCCTGTCTCCTCCTCTATCCCTGTCTCCTCCTCTATCCCTGTCTCCTCCTTTATCTCACACAATGTCTTGTCTCCTTTTTTAGCAATCTCCTCTTACTCCCTCTCTCTCACCCCTAATGCCCTCTCTTCCACCCAGAGAAGGTAGACTTACTTCTCTCCCCATCCTCAGGGTTCTCACAGTGAGGTCAGAGGTCACTGAAATGAGTGAGGCCTTGAAGTTTTAAGGAACTCCCTCTCTCATTCAAGGACGTTGCAGTGTGTTACTCTCCTGTCTTTCTTCCAACCGCTCCATGATCTGTCCATCCTGGCCAGAGACACCATCCATGGAGGCATGTGTTCCCAGAAGGTGGCTGGGGGTTGCCTGTTCCAGGTTAGCTGGGGGTTGCCTGTTGCAGGAAAGGCTGCCAGTTAAATCCTGCATGGCAGAGAGGTAGGCCTGGACCTCTGTCAACCAGGCCAGAGGGCACAGACAAGTGGGCACAGCCTGCTTAAGACTGGGTGCCAGTCTGGTTTCGCTTCTCAACAATGGCACACCGTTGTCTTATTTGGAAGGACAACAAAGGGTCGACTGAATTAGGAAGAGATTGGTACCAACACTAACGCATCTCCACAATACTGGTGCATGAGAATCATACAAAAATGATCTTTTAAAATCTGTTGAAGGAGAAATTAAGTTCACAAATTCCCGTTTTTGAGAATACATTATTGAGACAGAGATTTCAATAAACAAACATAACATACTGTACATAATAAAATAATATTTAGTTGGTAAATTATTAGACAATTTATTTAGTTGGTAAATTATTAGACAATTGACTTAGTTGGTAAATAATTAGACAATTTATTTAGTTGGTAAATAATTAGACAATTTATTTAGTTGGTAAATAATTAGACAATTTATTTAATTGGTAAATAATTAGACAATTTATTTAGTTGGTAAATAATTAGACAATTTATTTAGTTGGTAAATAATTAGACAATTTATTTAGTTGGTAAATAATTAGACAATTGACTTAGTTGGTAAATAATTAGACAATTGATTTAGTTGGTAAATAATTAGACAATTGATTTAGTTGGTAAATAATTAGACAATTGATTTAGTTGGTAAATAATTAGACAATTGATTTAGTTGGTAAATAATTAGACAATTGATTTAGTTGGTAAATAATTAGACAATTTATTTAGTTGGTAAATAATTAGACAATTTATTTAGTTGGTAAATTATTAGACAATTTATTTAGTTGGTAAATAATTAGACAATTTGGAAAGAAAGCTGATAGCACTGCTCTCTAGGCTACTTTCCCCAATTCCACATGTTGGCTGATCGGTTCTCTGTCAAGATGTCACAAATGGACGTCAAGTCATCCACCTGTCTCCGCATTAGGCAAAGAGTCGAAGCCACTCTCTGTCACCAATTACCACACGGGTACAGTGTAGGTGTGATAACCACTCTCTATCACCAATTACCACACGGGTACAGTGTCGGTGTGATAACCACTCTCTGTCACCAATTACCACACGGGTACAGTGTCGGTGTGATGCGCTTGGCATTGCTTCTGCTTTCATTTCTCAAAGTTTGCAGTTTGCTAAACTTGTTAACGATGTTTTGTTACACTGTAAACACACAGTCTACTAACCATCATGCTGTCCACTGTTAAAACGTCTGGAACTACAATACAAAACAGAGCTTCACTGTGTTTCTCATTGGGTGAATAGGTTTTGATCTTTGAAGGAAAGCAGTGTCTATGAGAATCTTTTTTTAATAACATCCAGAATATATTTTCACAAGTTCAAAAAGCAATTGTTTTTGGTCTTGACTAGGAGAGCATTTCAGTTAATTAGGCCCCCCCACACACACACACACACACACACACACACACACACACACACACACACACACACCGCTGTCATAGCGAGGACAAAGAAAACAAAAGAGACAAATACAAACAGAGATAAAAAGCGAAAAAAAGAAAGCTGTGGCAGCCAGCCTGTGCCTTCAGCCCGTGAGTGAGTTGCATCCGCTGCGCTTCTCTCTGATCAGCGCGCTCCCCCGCCGCGCTCCCTCCCGCCCCTGTGCTGCGGGTCAGTCCTTGGTGAGAAGGCTGTCGCCTTTATACCTACAACCCTCACTACCAGACGTATGTGTGTGTTTGTGTGTGTTTGTACAGCAAGGAAAACGCACCCCAGGACTAGCCTAGAGGGGCAAGCAGATTCCTGGCCTCCGCTGGGATGCAACGCACAGCTATAGGGTTTCTACCGGTGGGGGGGCTGCTGTTGCTGTGTGTGTGTGTGTGTGTGTGTGTGTGTGTGTGTGTGTGTGTGTGTGTGTGTGTGTGTGTGTGTGTGTGTGTGTGTGTGTGTGTGTCAGAGAGAGACAATGAGCAACTCCTGTGCCTCAGGGTCACATAGAGTGAGAGAGAGAGACAGAGGGTCTCTGCAGAGTCATGTTGTGTTGTGATGCAGGTAAACAACAATGTGAACCTGTTAGATCTCATCACCTTCATCACAACGTTATGTTGATTTGTTAGTGAAGCCCAAAACTAATCACAACTCCTGATGAAGGAAAACCAGGCTGAAACGTTAGGAGGGGAGGGGAGGAGAGGGAGGGAGGGAGGGAGGAGAGAGAGGAGAGGGAGGGGAGGAGATGAGAGGAGAGAGAAGGGAGGAGAGGGAGGGGTGGAGAGGGAGGGAGGAGAGGAAGGGGAGGAGAGGGAGGGAGGAGCGGGAGGAGAGGAGAGAGAGAGGGAGGGGAGGAGAGAGAGGGGAGGAGAGGGAGGGGAGGAGAGGGAGGGGAGGAGAGAGAGGGGAGGAGAGGGAGGGGAGGAGAGAGAGGAGAAGAGAGGAGAGGGAGGGGAGGAGAGAGAGGAGAAGAGAGGAGAGGGAGGGGAGGAGATGAGAGGAGAGAGAAGGGAGGAGAGGGGTGGAGAGGAGAGGGGTGGAGAGGAGAGGGGGGAGGAGAGGAGAGGGAGGGGAGGAGAGGGAGGGGAGGAGAGGGAGGAGAGGAGAGGGAGGGGTGGAGAGGGAGGGGTGGAGAGAGGGAGGGGTGGAGAGGGAGGGGTGGAGAGAAGAGGGGAGGGGAGGAAGGAGAGGGAGGGGAGGAGAGGGAGAGGAGGAGAGGGGGGAGGAGCGGGAGGGGGGGAGAGGAGAGGGAGGAGAGGAGAGGGAGGGAGGGGAGGAAAGGGAGGAGAAGGAGGGGAGGGGTGGAGAGAGAGGGGAGGGGAGGCGAGGGGAGGGGAGGGGAGGGGAGAGGGAGGAGAGGAGGGGAAAGGAGGGGGGAGAGAAAGAGAGAGAGCACGAGAGAGGAGAGGGTGTTTGCTTCTTAGCGCCAAGCTTTCCTCTGGTTGTGCTGTGGTTGAGACGGAGGGTTAATGTGAGAGGTGAGGAGTGACGGTCTGTCAGAGTGTGTGTGTGTGTGCAGTGTGTGTGTTGAACTCTGAGGGACTGAGGCTGTTCCTAGGGATCATTAGGACTCTGTATGCTAATATTGGCCTTTAGAACTTCAACCAACACTTTTCCATCTTCATTCATTTGCATAAATGCATATTATACTAATTTCACACTGCATATTTTCCTCAGCATAGAACAAAACGTTAAATGTGCAGGAAAATTAAAAAGTTAACATTGCATATTAATTATGTTGTGTCAAAACAACTTCTCACAACTGTCTCCATGTGAACTACTTCCTACTTCCGACTGCATCAAACACAACATTAGACATTGGCTGTTTAGACAGGCCGCCCAATTCTGATATTTTTTCCACTAATTGGTCTTTTGGCCAATCAGATCTTTTTACATCAGATCGTTTTCAGAGCTGACCTGATTGGTCAAAAGATATCAGAATTGGGCTGCCTGTCTAAACGCAGCCATAGTTCCCCAGGCTCTGTCTTTCACTTTGCCCTTGTCTTAACTTCAAACTAGAAGGTTTTCCATTAAGCATAGGTTGACGTTACTGATAAGTGAAACCTTTCAGCAGCAAACATTTACAGCGTTGTACTCTATCACTCACACACACACACACACACACACACACACACACACACACACACACACACACACACACACACACACACACACACACACACACACACACACACACACACACACACACACAGGCAGTTGTTTATCACCTGTTAGGGCATTATAATGTGACCAGGTACAGATCTGTCTCTGTTAGCTGTGTCGTGTGTCCCAACAAGGCTCTCTAGTCTCTACCCCCCTCTGACTGCCGTTTACTCTGGTAAACAAGGTGTTAGCTGGAAAACAGAGGGTCCTGCGGCCCTGCGCTCTCCCCTCCTGTCAGACATACACACCTGGAGGTATAGCTAGCTCTGAGCCTTTTGGACAGGAGCCTCAAAGTGTTTTCAGTCTCTCTGCTGAAGAATGTGTGCTTTGATATCCCTTCAGCTCTGATAACGGTCAAGGACAGGAGAGTAGAACTCCCTACCTCGTACCTCTTACCTACTGTATTCACCATCTTATATTCTCATAACAGTTGTAAACCCGACTGGCTAACCCAAATGATGGACGGACAATGTAACGACTATACGTGAGTATACCTTCTTTAACTAACATATAGTAACAGTACACCACACGTTTTACATTAAGTAGGCCTACTGCACATCAAGAAATCATATGAGAGAGAGAGAGAGAGAGAGAGAGAGACTATTATTCTCATAATGATGTGAACGGGGAGGTATGTATGTTCCCAGTTGGCAGAACAGAGAAAAGCGTGGGAATAGAGGAAGCTGGGACGTCGTTTGGCACACAGAGCTCTGGTCCCCAGTACCAGGGCACGGCTCTACACAAGAATGTCTATGATGCGGTGGCAGCTCTATAAATCCCTACGGGTTGCCCTTAAGTACAGATCTAGGATCAGCTTACGTTTTTTTTGCATCAGGGTGAAAAACGTAAAAACCTGACTTTAGATCAGCGGCTAATGACAACTTCATTCTACTCACACATGCATACACAAACACAGAACTACACACAGACACAGCAGCTGTGTGCTGAGCTCAGCCTAGGCTCTGTGTGTAGCTCTGTGTGTACACCTGGTAGTGGTTTGGTTTTACTAGAGACCAGAACAGCGTTACAGCACGCAGACCGCAGGAGACAGGGTGTGCACACACACACACACACACACACACACACACACACACACACACACACACACACACACACACACACACACACACACACACACACACACACACACACACACACACACACGCTGGGAGATGGGGTACTAAAGCAGGAAAGTAGGTAGACAGAGAACGCAGCAGGTTTGTTGTGCCTTTTAGAAATATAGTCAGAGAAAGCAACTTCAACATGAGGCTGACAAAAAATAAATCTGTTGTTTCCTCAGAGGAGGAGAAGACAACAGAAGCACATTGCAGTCAATGTTTCTGGTAGATGTAACCATTCTCTTTGATTGACTGCCTCCTCAATCTCCATCTGACTAGCTTCCCTCCATCTTTGAACACGTCTCTTTAGGGCTTCTGTCAGTCAGGCTGGCAGAAGTGGCTATTTGGGGTCTGCTCATTGGCCGGTTTACGAGCTGAGTGCTTATTTTACTAGACCCAGACACATGTGACAGTGAAGGAGATCCTTTAGGAAGTCTGGCGTACAGGCTGAAATATGGGAGGCTTAGAAGGCTGTAAAACTGCCTGATGGTAATAACCATCACCACAGGACCCACCAGACCCTGTGTAATGGACACATGACATTAGTCACAAGGCATCCTGAAACTAGATTAACATATGGCCAGAAATTAAATCAAAAACTTTAATTTTATCCTGATTTGTCAAAAAGCATATTACAGTAAGGGGCTTGATTCAATCCGTATTGCTGAAGTTACCACATCCCAAACATCAATGATGTCCTCATCGAAGATTTACAGCCTCTCTCCTGACTGATCAACAGGAAGTGGGGGTGGCGTGAGTAAAGTCTCCCCCAGGAAGTGAAACCAGCTGTGTTGGGGGGTGGAGACTCTGTGGATCATGTTTCTTTTCAACCTCTTTAACACAGCATTTGTTTCCAATAGTTACAGTTTGTAAAAGCACCCGTTCCGGAAGGCTCCGCTGATGCTTCCGAGTCCCGTTTACTGGCCCAGCGTTCTATACATCCTGGCATTGCTGCTGCACCCGGCAGTGCGTGCCTTTGTGCCTGTTAAAACCCCTCACCGTTTTAGAGAGGTATTTGGCTTTTTATTTTGGCTCCGCTCGCTGCGGGCTGCTTGTACTTTACTGTGCTCCCTCTGCGCTGGACTGACCATAATAGATTAAGGACAGGCAGTCACTGTGTGTGTGTGTGTGCGCGTGCGAATGTTAGTGTTCAGGAATGACACCAGCTGTAATCTAGGCTATGCAGCGTATCAGTTAAAGGAGGGGTGTTACAGAAGCTCAAAACACTGTCTGTCTGTCTGTCTGTCTGTCTGTCTGTCTGTCTGTCTCCTCTCTCTGCCCTTCAGAGCACTGAGACCTACAGAAACCTTTTTCATTCTAATTTTAAGTTGAACCTGTTTATAGTTTATACAAGTTCCTTCAGACATATCAAGAAACACCCTTTAACAATAACAGCTTTTAAATCCTAAACAAGGGTTCTGGAGGTTGGAGACAGTCCCCGGTGAATCTGTTCTTCTAGTAAACTAATATGTTTGAAGTTTTGTTTGCCAAGCATGCGCCACAAGCTATTTCAAATGTGCAAACACACTATTGATATTTCAGACTTCAGAAAACAGAAAAAAGGCCTCACTTCGACATCCTCCAGAACCTTTCCTCGTCCACCTGGGACAAAATGATGAGAAAAAAGCTCTGTATTTTGCAAGACACACACACATACACACCACACACACACATACACACACACTATATATGAAGAGTCAGTAACATTTAATAAAGTGGAGAGAGAATAAACTGCTTAAACTTTAAATCAAACCTTGCCAATACAGAGTTGTAAACACTGATATGATACTATTAATATTCAAGGACAGGAAGCTGATTGTCTCCATACACAAGTCAGGTTCTGGCAACAGTACTGAGAGATGGAAGCTGAGAGAGAGATGGGAGCTGAGAGAGAGATGGAAGCTGAGAGAGAGATGGGAGCTGAGAGAGAGAGATGGAAGCTGAGAGAGAGAGATGGAAGCTGAGAGAGAGAGATGGAAGCTGAGAGAGAGATGGGAGCTGAGAGAGAGATGGGAGCTGAGAGAGAGATGGGAGCTGAGAGAGAGATGGGAGCTGAGAGAGAGATGGGAGCTGAGAGAGAGATGGGAGCTGAGAGAGAGAGGGGAGCTGAGAGAGAGAGGGGAGCTGAGAGAGAGATGGGAGCTGAGAGAGAGAGAGAGAGGGGAGCTGAGAAAGAGATGGGAGCTGAGAGAGAGAGAGAGAGGGGAGCTGAGAAAGAGATGGGAGCTGAGAGAGAGATGGGAGCTGAGAGAGAGATGGGAGCTGAGAGAGAGAGAGAGAGGGGAGCTGAGAGAGAGAGAGAGAGGGGAGCTGAGAGAGAGATGGGAGCTGAGAGAGAGAGAGAGAGAGGGGAGCTGAGAAAGAGATGGGAGCTGAGAGAGAGAGAGAGAGAGAGGGGAGCTGAGAAAGAGATGGGAGCTGAGAGAGAGATGGGAGCTGAGAGAGAGAGAGAGAGGGGAGCTGAGAAAGAGATGGGAGCTGAGAGAGAGATGGGAGCTGAGAGAGAGAGAGAGAGATGGGAGCTGAGAGAGAGGGGAGCTGAGAAAGAGATGGGAGCTGAGAGAGAGATGGGAGCTGAGAGAGAGAGAGAGAGAGGGGAGCTGAGAAAGAGATGGGAGCTGAGAGAGAGATGGGAGCTGAGAGAGAGAGAGAGAGATGGGAGCTGAGAGAGAGGGGAGCTGAGAAAGAGATGGGAGCTGAGAGAGAGATGGGAGCTGAGAGAGAGAGAGAGAGATGGGAGCTGAGAGAGAGGGGAGCTGAGAAAGAGATGGGAGCTGAGAGAGAGATGGGAGCTGAGAGAGAGATGGGAGCTGAGAGAGAGAGAGAGAGGGGAGCTGAGAAAGAGATGGGAGCTGAGAGAGAGATGGGAGCTGAGAGAGAGATGGGAGCTGAGAGAGAGATGGGAGCTGAGAGAGAGAGAGAGGGGAGCTGAGAGAGAGAGATGGGAGCTGAGAGAGAGAGAGAGGGGAGCTGAGAGAGAGAGATGGGAGCTGAGAGAGAGAGAGAGAGATGGGAGCTGAGAGAGAGAGAGAGAGAGAGATGGGAGCTGAGAGAGAGAGAGAGAGATGGGAGCTGAGAGAGAGATGGGAGCTGTGAGAGAGATGGGAGCTGAGAGAGAGATGGGAGCTGAGAGAGAGAGAGAGAGGGGAGCTGAGAAAGAGATGGGAGCTGAGAGAGAGAGGGGAGCTGAGAGAGAGATGGGAGCTGAGAGGCTGAGAGGCTTCCGGCTGATGGATGGAGGTAGATTCAGAGGGACACGAGGAAGCCGTCCAGTGAATTGGCAGGTTTAAAAACACCTAAACTCTGTCTTTCTGTCTGTCTATTCATCTATAATATTATCTCTCTATTCCTGCATTTGGTCTACCCCTTACTCTCTGCCTGAGGAAAACAAAGAGATGCTAGTTAGGATATGACAATCAATCTCTGTCTGAGGAAAACAAAGAGATGCTAGTTAGGATGTGACAATCAGTCTCTGTCTGAGGAAAACAAAGAGATGCTAGTTAGGATATGACAATCAGTCTCTGTCTGAGGAAAACAAAGAGATGCTAGTTAGGATATGACAATCAGTCTCTGTCTGAGGAAAAGAAAGAGATGCTAGTTAGGATATGACAATCAGTCTCTGTCTGAGGAAAAGAAAGAGATGCTAGTTAGGATATGACAATCAGTCTCTGTCTGAGGAAAAGAAAGAGATGCTAGTTAGGATATGACACAATCAGTCTCTGTCTGAGGAAAACAAAGAGATGCTAGTTAGGATATGACACAATCAGTGAGTGAGAATCACATTCTTAATACTTCATTCTACGGTCAACGCTGTGTGCCATGAACGTTCATGTTGATTGATTGAATTAAAAAAGTAAACTGTTTCATTCAGCAATCAGACATGTATAAAGCAGACTAGTCCCAGGAGCCTTGCAAGTGCAAAGCTACAGAGGACAAAAAAATACTATTTTTATGAATGCCAATTTCCACCGGTGTAAAGTCCGTAAGTAAAAATACGTTAAAGTACCTCTTAAGTCGTTTTTTGGGGGGTATCTGTACTTTACTATTTATGTTTTTGACAACTTATACTTCACTACATTCCTAAAGAAAATAATGTACTTTTTACTCCATATACAGTTGAAGTCGGAAGTTTACATACACCTTAGCCAAATACATTTAAACTCAGTTTTTCACAATTACTGACATTTAATCCTAGTAAAAATTCCCTGTCTTAGGTCAGTTAGGATCACCACTTTATTTTAAGAATGTGAAATGTCAGAATAATAGTACAATTATTTATTTCAGCTTATATTTCTTTCATCACATTCCCAGTGGGTCAGAAGTTAACATACACTCAATTAGTATTTGGTAGCATTGCCTTTAAATTGTTTAACTTGGGTCAAACGTTTCGGGTAGCCTTCCACAAGCTTCCCACAATAAGTTGGGTGAATTTTGGTCCATTCCTCCTGACAGAGCTGATGTAACTGAGTCAGGTTTGTAGGCCTCCTTGCTCGCACACGATTTTTCAGTTCTTCCCACATGTTTTCTATAGGATGGAGGTCAGGGCTTTGTGATGGCCACTCCAATACCTTGACTTTGTTGTCCTTAAGACATTTTGCCACAACTTTGGAAGTATGCTTGGGGTCATTGTCCATTTGGAAGAACCATTTGCGACCAAGCTTTAACTTCCTGACTGATGTCTTGAGATGTTGCTTCAATATATCCACATAATTTTCCTCCCTCCTCCCTATTTTGTGAAGTGCACCAGTCCCTCCTGCAGCAAAGTACCCCCACAACATGATGCTGCCAACCCCCGTGCTTCACAGTTGGGATGGTGTTCTTCGGCTTGCAAGTCGCCCCCTTTTTCCTTCAAACATAACAATGGTCATTATGGCCAAACAGTTCTAGTTTTGTTTATTCAGATGACATTTCTCCAAAAGGTACGATCTTTGTCCCCATGTGCAGTTGCAAACCGTAGTCTGGCTTTTTTATGGCGGTTTTGGAGCAGTGGCTTCTTCCTTGCTGAGCAGCCTTTCAGGTTATGTTAATATAGGACTCGTTTTACTGAGGATAAAGATACGTTTGTACCTGTTATCTCCAGCATCTTCAAATCAAATCAAATTAATTTTTATAGCCCTTCTTACATCGGCTGATATCTCAAAATGCTGTACAGAAACCCAGCCTAAAACCCCAAACAGCAAGCAATGCAGGTGTAGAAGCACGGTGGTTAGGAAAAACTCCCTAGAAAAGCCAAAACCTAGGAAGAAACCAAGAGAGGAACCAGGTTATGAGGGGTGGCCAGTCCTCTTCTGGCTGTGCCGGGTGGAGATTATAACAGAACATGGCCAAGATGTTCAAATGTTCATAAATGACCAGCATGGTCGAATAATAATAATCACAGTAGTTGTCGAGTGTATCACACTGGAATTGTGATACAGTGAATTATAAGTGAAATAATCTGTCTGTAAACAATTGTTGGAAAAATTACTTGTGTCATGCACAAAGTAGATGTCCTAACCGACTTGCCAAAACTATAGTTTGTTAACAAGAAATTTGTGGAGTGGTTGAAAAACAAGTTTTTTTATTTATTATTATTATTATTATTTATTTTTTTACCCCCTTTTCTCCCCAATTTCGTGGTATCCAATTGTTAGTAATTACTATCTTGTCTCATCTCATCTTCGGGCTCGGGAGAGACGAAGGTCGAAAGCCATGCGTCCTCCAAAACACAACCCAACCAAGCAGCACTGCTTCTTAACACAGCGCGCCTCCAACCCGGAAGCCAGCCGCACCAATGTGTCGGAGGAAACACCGTGCACCTGGCTACCTTGGTTAGCGCGCACTGCGCCCGGCCCGCCACAGGAGTCGCTGGTGCTCGATGAGACAAGGATATCCCTACCGGCCAAACCCTCCCTAACCCGGACGACGCCAGGCCAATTGTGCGTCGCCCCACGGACCT